>NC_057813.1:602175179-602175691 GCF_018294505.1 Triticum aestivum
AAGGTCTCCTTTTCCCGCCTTTTCAGTAGCCCAAAGGGCGGGAAAAGGAGACCTTTGGTCCCGGTTGGTGGCACCAACCGGGACTAAAGGGGGGCATTGGTACCAGTTCGTGGCACCAACCGGGACCAATGGCCTTGCATAGCGGCGTGGTGGTGGGAGTTCAGTCCCACCTCGCTAGTTGAGAGTGCCCCGCACCTGTTTATAAGCTCCGTTGCCTCTTCCCTCTCGAACTCCTCTGAACTGCAGGCCTATGAGCCTAAATTGACACTACTATGCCTGTGGGCCTCCTGGGCCTTTTGCGGTCCTGAATCCTGGCCCAACTAACTGGGTTTCTAGTCGTATTCAGGCCGTGGTGTCCCAGTAGGTGGCATTTTTTATTTCATTTTCCAGTTTTTTGTTTTGTTTTTTGCATTATTTATTTTATTTTGTTTTTTGCTTTATTTTTAATTCTTTTTGCTTTTAGGTAATCAAAATTATAAACTTTCCGTTAGTGCCATTTGTTTTCCAATTTG
>NC_057813.1:602176130-602242691 GCF_018294505.1 Triticum aestivum
AAAAAATTCTGTATGAAAATTATTTTTCTTTAATGTTTTGAACAGAAAATACTTTTATAATTTTGGTTGCATAAATTTTATGTAATTTTAGTTTCAATAATACTAGAGGTTTATAAAAGTTTTTTGAGTTGATACCTTTTGCTATTAGAGTTTTATAAAAGCTTTTTAGTTGATTCTTTTTGCTATTGAAAGATATTATAGTTTTGTTTTAGTTGATCATAACAAAATATTTTAATTGATTATTTTAGTTCATTCTTTTTGCTATTAGTTCATTCTTTTTGCTATTAGTTCATTCTTTCAGCTAAATGACCCTTAAAATTAAAAGCACTACAAAATGAACTCTGAAAAGGTTGAAAGTTGGCATGGTATCATCATTTCACCCACATAGCATGTGGTAAAAAGTTGACAGGGATACGACAAAAACTGGATGCACTTCATGTACAAAACAGACAATCTCTTTGGAAGTATTAGGGTTTCGGACGAAAACTCATCTGTTACAAAGGGATTTCATTTGTTCACATGTAACTATAGTGATATTCTAGATCAAAGGCAACATCATAATAGTTGTGGATAGGAAGTCTTCACTTTTTCTTCGCTTGTGTCCTTTGTTTATTGCGTCATAACCATGGATAATCTTCACCGTTTAACAGGGTCCTTGGGTCAGCCTTGACTTTGAAGGGAGGAATTTCATGAAACTTTCATAATCTTCAGACATGTCTGTCTTGCCCTCCAATCCCACGATGTATCTTTTTCCTGAAAGAACTATGTGGTGCTTTGGCTCATCGTATGATGTATCCGCTTCCTTATCTTTTCTTTTTCTCAGTTTGGTAGACATGTCCTTCACATAGAAAACCCGCACCACATCATTGGCTAGGACGAATGGTTCGTCTGTGTACCACAGATTGTTCAGATCCACTATTGTCATTCTGTATTGTGGGTCTACCTGTACCCCGCCTCCTAACAGATTGACTCATTTGCACTTAAACAAAGGGACCTTAATATCATGTCCATAGTCAAGTTCCCATATGTCTACTATGTAACCATAATATGTGCCCTTTCCCCTCTTGGTTGCTGCATCAAAGCGGACACCACTGTTTTGGTTGGTGCTCTTTTGATCTTTGGCGATCATGTAAAATGTATTCCCATTTATCTCGTACCATTTGTAAGTCATTACAGTCGATGATGGTTCCCTCGCCAACGAGTACAGGTCATCAAAAACAGTGTTGTCACCCCTGAGACGTGTTTGGAACCAACTCCCGAAACTCCTGGTGTGTTCACATGTAATCCAGTCGTCACACTGGTCTGGGTGTTTTGAGCGCAGAATGTTCTTGTGCTCATCGACATAAAGGGTCACCAAGGTATAATTCTGTAGAACCGTGTAGTGTGCTTGAGACCAAGAATGGCCGTCCCTACATATTATTGAGTCCCCTCCTAGCGTGCCTTTTCCAGCCAGTCTCCCCTCATACCGCGATTGAGGGAGACCTATCTTCTTAAGGTCAGGAATGAAGTCAACACAAAACCCAGTTGAAGGAAATATGCCCTAGAGGCAATAATAAAGTTGTTATTTATATTTCCTTATATCATGATAAATGTTTATTATTCATGCTAGAATTCTATTAACCGGAAACTTAGTACATATTTGAATACATAGACAAAACAAAGTGTCCCTAGTATGCCTCTACTTGACTAGCTCGTTAATCAAAGATGGTTATGTTTCCTGACCATAAACATGTGTTGTCATTTGATGAACGAAATCATATCATTAGGAGAATGATGTGACAGACATGACCCAACCGTTAGCTTAGCATCATGATTGTTACAGTTTCATTGCTACTGCTTTCTTCATGACTTATACATGTTCCTGAGACTATGAGATTATGCAACTCCCAAATACCAGAGGAACACCTTATGTGCTATCAAACGTCACAACGTAAATGGGTGATTATAAAGATGCTCTACAGGTGTCTCCGAAGGTGTTTGTTGGGTTGGCATAGATCGAGATTAGGATTTGTCACTCCGTGTTTCGGAGAGGTATCTCTGGGCCCTCTCGGTAATGCTCATCACTATAAGCCTTGCAAGCAATGTGACTAATGAGTTAGTTGCGGGATAAGCATTACAGAACGAGTAAAGAGACTTGCCGGTAACGAGATTGAATCTCAGGCAAGTAACATACCAATGACAAAGGGAACAACGTATGTTGTTACGCGGTTTGACCGATAAAGATCTTCGTAGTATTGTAGGAGCCAATATGAGCATCCATGTTCCGCTATTGGTTATTGACCGGAGATGTGTCTCGGTCATGTCTACATAGTTCTCGAACCCGTGGGGTCCGCCCGCTTAACTTTCGATGTCGATTTGTATTATGAGTTATGTGATTTGATGACCGAAGTTTGTTCAGAGTCCCGGATGAGATCACGGACGTGACAAGGAGTCTTGAAATGGTCGAGATGTAAAGATCGATATACTAGAAGGCTATATTTGGACATCGGAAAGGTTCTGAGTGATTTAGGTATTTTTTGGAGTACTGGGGAGTTATAGGAATTCACCGGGAGAAGTAATAGGCCTTATTGGGCTTTAGTGGAGAGAGGGGAGAAGGGCCAAGAGGTGGCGCGCACCTCCCCCCTGCCCAAACCGAATTGGACAAGGGGTGGGGGCGTAACCCCCCTTTTCCTTCTCCCTCTCCCTCTCTTTCCTTCTCTCCTACTCCGAATAGGGAAGGGAATCCTACTAGGACTTGGGAGTCCTAGTAGGACTCCCTATACTTGGCGCGCCCCCTAGGCCGAACGCCTCCTCCCTTCCTCCTTTATATATGGGGGAGGGGAGCACCCCAAGGACACACAAGTTGATCTTTTAGCCGTGTGCGGTGCCCCCCTCCATAGTACACACCTCAGTCATATCATCGTAGTGCTTAGGCGAAGCCGTACACCGGTAACTTCATCATCACCGTCGCCATGCCGTCATGCTGACGAAACTCTCCCTCGGCCTCAACTGGATCAAGAGTACGAGGGACGTCATCAAACTGAACGTGTGCTGAACACGGAGGTGCCATGCGTTCGGTACTTGATCGATTGAATCACGAAGAAGTTCGACCACATCAACCACGTTATTGAAAGGCTTCCGCTTTCGGTCTATGAGGGTACGTGGACACACTCTCCCCTCTCGTTGCTATGAATCACCTAGATATATCTTGTGCGATCATAGGTTTTTTTTTGAAATTACTGTGTTCCCCAACAGTGGCATCCGAGCCAGGTCTATGCGTAGAAATTATATGCACGAGTAGAACACAAAGAGTTGTGGGCGATAATAGTCATACTGCTTACCACCAACATCTTACTTTGGTTCGGCGGTATTGTTGGATGAAGTGGCCGGGACCGACATTACATGACCGCGTTCATGAGACTGGTTCTACCGACGTGCTTTTGCACACAGGTGGCTGGCGGGTGTCAGTTTCTCCAACTTTAGTTGAATCGAGTTTGACTACGGCCGATCCTTGTTGAAGGTTAAAACAACATTCCACACTTGACGAAAAATCGTTGTGGTTTTGATGCATAGGTAAGAACGGTTCTGGTTGCAAATTTGAGCAGAGATGGTTATATCTACTTAAATCATCTGTGAAGGAAAGAAAATAACGATACCCACCACGAGCCTCAATACTCATTGGACCGCATACATCGGTATGTATTATTTCCAACAAGTTAGTAGCTCGTTCCATTGTTCCAGAGAACGGAGTTTTAGTCATCTTGCCCATACGACATGGTTCGCAAGCACCAAGTGATTCATAATCAAGTGATTCCAAAAGTCTATCGGCATGGAGTTTCTTCATACGCTTTACACCGATATGACCCAAACAGCAGTGCCACAAATAAGTTGCACTATCATTATTAACTTTGCATCTTTTGGCTTCAATACTATGAATATGTGTATCATCACTATCGAGTTTCAATAAAAATAGACAACTCAACAAGGGTGCATGACCATAAAAGATATTACTCATATAAATAGAACAACCATTATTCTCTGATTTAAATGAATAACCATCTCACATTAAACAAGATCCAGATATAATGTTCATGCTCAACATTGGCACCAAATAACAATTATTCAGGTCTAAAACTAATCCCGATGGTAGATATAGAGGTAGCGTGCTGACGGCGATCACATCGACCTTGGAACCATTCCCCATGCGCATCGTCACCTCATCCTTAGCCAATCTTCGCTTAATTCATATCCCATGTTTCGAGTTGCAAATATGAGAAACAAAACCAGTATCAAATACCTGGGCGCTACTGCGAGCATTAGTTAAGTACACATCAATAACATGTATATCAAATATACCTTTCACTTTGCCATCCTTCTTATCCGCCAAATACTTGGGGCAATTCCGCTTCCAGTGACCAATCCCTTTGAAGTAGAAGCACTCAGTTTCAGGTTTAGGTCCAGACTTGGGTTTCTTCTCTTGAACAACAACATTTTTGCCGTTCTTCTTGAAGTTCCCCTTCTTCCCTTTGCCCTTTTTCTTGAAACTAGTGGTCTTGTTGACCATCAACACTTCATGCTCCTTTTTGATTTCTACCTCCGCAGCCTTTAGCATTGCGTAGAGCTCGGGAATAGTCTTGTTCATCCCTTGCATATTATAGTTCATCACGAAGCCTTTTGTAGCTCGGTGGCAGTGATTGAAGAACTCTGTCAATGGCACTATCATCAGGAAGATTAACTCCCAGTTGAGTCAAGTGGTTGTGGTACCCAGACATTCTGAGTATGTGTTCACTGACAGAACTATTCTCCTCCATTTTATAGCTATAGAATTTATTGGAGACTTCATATCTCTCAATCCGGGCATTTGCTTGAAATATTAACTTCAACTCCTGGAACATCTCATATGCTCCATGATGTTCAAAACATTGTTGAAGTCCCAGTTCTAAGCCGTAAAGCATGGCACACTGAACTATCAAGTAGTCATCAGCTTTGCTCTGCCAGACATTCTTAATGTCATCAGTAGCATCTGCAGCAGGCCTGTCACTCAACGGTGCTTCTAGGACGTAATTCTTCTGTGTAGCAATGAGGATAATCCTCAAGTTACGGGCCCAGTCCGTGTAGTTTCTGCCATCATCTTTCAACATAGCTTTCTCTAGGAACGCATTAAAATTCAAAGGAACGGTAGCACGGGCCATTGATCTACAATAACGTAGACATGCAAAATACTATTAGGTACTAAGTTCATGATAAATTAAAGTTCAATTAATCATATTACTTAAGAACTCCCACTTAGATAGACATCCCTCTTATCATCTAAGTGATCACGTGATCCAAATCAACTAAACCATGTCCGATCATCACGTCAGATGGAGTAGTTTTCAATGGTGAACATCACTATGTTGATCATATCTACTATATGATTCACCCTCGACCTTTCGGTCTCAGTGTTCCAAGGACATATCTGCATATGCTAGGCTCATCAAGTTTAACCCAAGTATTTTGCGTGTGCAAAAATGGCTTGCACCCGTTGTATATGAACGTAGAGCTTATCACACCTGATCATCACGTGGTGTCTCGGCACGACGAACTGTAGCAACGCTGCATACTCAGGGAGAACACTTATACCTTGAAATTTAGTAAGGGATCATCTTATAATGCTACCACCATACTAAGCAAAATAAGATGCATAAAAGATAAACATCACACGCAATCAAAATATGTGACATGATATGGTCATCATCATATTGTGCTTATGATCTCCATCACGAAAGCATTGTCATGATCTCCATCGTCACCAGCGCGACACCTTGATCTCCGCTGTAGCATCGTTGTCATCTTGCCAACTATTGTTACTATGACTATCGCTACCGCTTAGTGATAAAGTAAAACAATTACATGTCGATTGCATTGCATACAATAAAGTGACAACCATATGGCTCCTGCCAGTTGCCGATAACTTTGTTACAAAACATGATCATCTCATACAACAATTTATATCACATCATGCCTTGACCATATCACATCACGACAAGCCCTGCAAAAGCAAGTTAGACGTCCTCTACTTTGTAGTTGCAAGTTTTACATGGCTGCTATGGGCTTCTAGCAAGAACCGTCTTACCTACGCATCAAAACCACAACGATTTTTCGTCAAGTGTGTTGTTTCAACCTTCAACAAGGACCGGGCGTAGCCACACTCGATTCAACTAATGTTGGAGAAACAGACATTCACTTTCCACCTGTGTGCGAAGCACGTCGGTAGAACCAGTCTCGCATAAGCGTACACATAATGTCGGTCTGAGCCGCTTCATCCAACAATACCGCCGAATCAAAGTATGACATGGTGGTAAGTAGTATGACTATTATCGCCCACAACTCTTTGTGTTCTACTCGTGCATATAACATCTACACATAGACCTGTCTTGGATGCCACTGTTGGGGAACGCAATAATTTCAAAAATTTGCAACAACAAAGTAGAGGACGTCTAACTTGTTTTTGCAGGGCTTGCTATGATGTGATATGGTCAAGACATGATGTGATATAAATTGTTGTATGAGATGATCATGTTTTGTAACAGAGTTGTCGGAAACTGGCAGGAGCCATATGGTTGTCGCTTTATTGTATGCAATGCAATCGCCATGTAATTTCTTTACTTTATCACTAAGCGGTAGCGATAGTCGTAGATGCAATAGTTGGTGAGATGACAATGATGCTATGATGGAGATCAAGGTGTCGCGCCGGTGACGATGGAGATCATGACGATGCTTCGGTGATGGAGATCATGAGCACAAGATGATGATGGCCATATCATGTCACATATTTTGATTGCATGTGATGTTTATCTTTTATGCATCTTATTTTGCTTAGTATGGCGGCAACATTATAAGATGATCCCTTTCTAAATTTCAAGGTATAAGTGTTCTCCCTGAGTATGCACCGTTGCTACAGTTCGTCATGCCGAGACACCACGTGATGATCGGGTGTTATAAGCTCTACATTCACATACAATAGGTGCAAGCCATTTTTGCACATGCAGAATACTCGGGTTAAACTTGACGAGCCTAGCTTATGTAGATATGGCCTCGGAACACTGAGACCGAAAGGTCGAACATGAATCATATAGTAGATATGATCAACATAGAGGTGTTCACCATTGAAAACTACTCCATTTCACGTGATGATCGGACATGGTTTAGTTGATATGGATCACGTGATCATTTAGATAACTGGAGGGACACCTATCTAAGTGGGACTTCTTAATTAATATGATTAATTGAACTTTAATCATGAACTTAGTCATGATAGTATTTTGCAAATTATGTTGTAGTTCAATAGCTCGCGTTGTAGCTTCCCTTTATTTTTGATATGTTCCTAGAGAAAAATAAGTTGAAAGATGATAGTAGCAATGATGCAGACTGAGTCCATGATCCGAGGTTTAGCCTCATTGCTGCATAGAAGAATTTTGTCCTGGATGCACCACTAGGCTACAGACCTATTGTAGGAGCAGATGCAGACGTTATGAACATTTGGCTAGCTCAATATGATGACTACTTGATAGTTTAGTTCACCATGCTTTATGGCTTAGTACCGGGACTTCAAAAACATTTTTGAACGCCATGGAGCATATGAGATGTTCAAGAGATGAAATTGGTATTTCAGAATCATGCCCGTGGCGAGAGGTATGAGACCTCAGGTAAATACTTCGCCTAAAAGATGGAGGAGAATTACTCAGCTAGTGAGCATGTACTCAGAATGTCTGGGTACTACAATCACTTGAATCAAGTGGGAGTTAATCTTCCAGACATGATAGTGATTGACAGAGTTCTCTAGTCGCCGTCACCAAGTTACTGGAACTTCATGATGAACTATAGTATGCAAGGGATGACGAAAACGATTCCCGAGCTCTTTGTGATGCTGAAATTGACGAAGGTATAAATCAAGAAAAGTATCAAGTGTTGATTGAGAAGGCCACTAGTTTCAAGAAAACGGCAAAGGGAAAGAAAGGGAACTTCAAATAGAATGGCAAGCAAGTTGTCACTCCCATGAAGAAGCCCAAAGCTAAACCTAAGCCTGAAACTAAGTGCTTTTACTGCAAAGGAATTGGTCACTGGAAGCAGAACTACCCCAAATACTTGGTGGATAAGAAGGATGGCAACGTGAAGAAAGGTATATTTGATATACAGATTATTGATGTGTACTTTACTAGTGTTCATAGTAACCCCTGGGTATTTGATACTTCTTCGGTTCCTAAGATTAGTAACTTGAAACAGGAGTTACAGAATAAACAGAGACTAGTTAAGTGATGATGTGTGTTGGAAGTAGTTCCAATATTGATATGATCATCATCGCACACCCCCTATACTTTCGGGATTAATGTTGAACCTAAAAAAAATGTTATTTGGTGTTTGCGTTGAGCATGAATATGATTAGATCATGTTTATTGCAATACGTTTATGCATTTAAGACAGAGGATAATTGTTATTCTGTTTACATTAATAAAACCTTCTATGGTCATACACCCAATGTTGATGGTTTATTGAATCTCGATCGTAATGATACACATAATATTGATGCCAAAAGATGCAAAGGTTATAATGATAGTGCAACTTATTTGTGGCGCTGTCATTTGGGTCATATTAGTGTCAAGCGCATGAAGAAACTCCATAAAGATGGACTTTTGGAATCATTGATTATGAATCATTTGATACTTGTGAACCGTGACTTATGGGCAAGATGACTAAAACTCCGTTCTCCTAAACAATGGAACGAGATAGTGACTTATTGGAAATAATACATACCGATGTATGCGGTCCAATGAGTATTGATGCTCGTGGCGGGTATCGTTATTTTCTGACCTTCACAGATGATTTGAGCAGATATGGGTATATCGACTTAATGAAACACAAGTCTGAAACATTTGAAAAGTTTAAAGAATTTCAGAGTGAAGTAGACAATCATCGTAATAAGAAAATAAAGTTTCTATGATCTGATCGTGGAGGAGAATATTTGAGTTACGAGTTTCACCTTCATTTAAAACAATGTGGAATAGTTTCACAGCTCACGCCACCTGGAACACCACAACGTAATGGTGTGTCCGAACATCGTAACTGCACTTTATTGGATATGGTGCGATCTATGATGTCTCTTACCGTTTTACCACTATTGTTTTGGGGTTATGCATTAGAGATAGCTGCATTCATGTTAAATAGGGCACCATGTGCTTTCGTTGAGAGGACACCTTATGAACTGTGGTTTGGCAAGAAACCAAAGTTGTCATTTCTTAATGTTTGGGGTTGCGATGCTTATGTGAAAAAGCTTCAACCTAATAAGCTCGAACCAAATCGGAGAAATGCGTCTTCATAGAATACCCAAAGGAAACTGTTGGGTACACCTTCTATCAGAAGATCCGAGGCAAGATATTCGTTGCTAAGAATTGACCTTTCTAGAGAAGGAGTATCTTTCTAAAGAAGTGAGTGGGAGGAAAGTAGAACCTGATGAGGTAATTGTACCTTCTCCGGATTTGGAAAGTAGTTCATCACAGAAATCAGTTCCTGTGATTCCTCCACCAATTAGTGAGGAAGTTAATGATGATGATCATGAAACTTCAGATCAAGTTATTACCGAACCTCGTAGGTATTCCAGAGTACAATCCACACTAGAGTGGCACGGTAATCCTATTCTGGAAGTCATGTTATTAGACCATGATGAACCTACAAACTATGAGGAAGCGATGATGAGCCCAGATTCCGCAAAATGGCTTGAGGCCATGAAATCTGAGATGGGATCCATGTATGAGAACAAAGTGTGGACTTTGGTGGACTTGCTCGATGATCAGCAAGCCATAGAAAATAAATGAATCTTCAAGAGGAAGACGAACACTGATAGTAGTGTTACTATCTACAAAGCTCGACTTGTCACAAAAGGTTTTCGACAAGTTCAAGGTGTTGACTACAATGAGATTTTGTCAACTATAGCGATGCTTAAATTCGTCCGAATCATGTTAGCAGTTGCCATATTTTATGAAATCAGGCAGATGGATGTCAAAACTGTATTCCTGAATGGATTTCTGGAAGAAGAGTTGTATATGATGCAACCAGAAGGTTTTGTCGATCCAAAGGGTGCTAACAAAGTGTGCAAGCTCCAGCGATCCATTTATGAACCCGTGAAAGCCTCTCGGAGTTGGAATAAATGCTTTGATAGTGTGATCAAATCATATGGTATTATACAGACTTGCGGTGAATCCTGTATTTACAAGAAAGTGAGTGGGAGCACTACAGCCTTTTTGATAAGTATATGTGAAGAAAATACCTCTGCGAAGCTGCTTACATATTGGGTATCAAGATCTATAGAGATAGATCAAGACACTTGATAAGTTTTTTCAATGAGTATATACCTTGACAAGTTTTTGAAAGAGTTCAAAATGGATCAGTCAAAGAAAGAGTTCTTGCCTGTATTACAAGGTGTAAAGTTGAGTAAGACTCAAAGCCCAACCCTGGCAGAAGATAGAAAGAGAATGGAAGTCATTCCCTATGCCTCAGTCATAGGTTCTATAAAGTATGCCATGCTATGTAACAAACTAGTTGTGTGCCTTACTATGAGTTTGGCAAAGGGGTACCATAGTGATCCAAGAGTGGATCACTTTATAGCGGTCAAAGTCATCCTTAGTTACCTAAGAGGACTAAGTAAGTACTTCTCGGCTATGGAGGTGATAAAGAGTTTGTCGTAAAGAGTTACGTCGATGCAAGCTTTTACACTGATCCAGATGACTCTAAGTCTAAATCTGGATACATATTGAAGTGGGAGCAATTAGCTAGAGTAGCTCCATGCAGATCATTGTAGAGATAGAATATTTGCAAAATACATACAGATCTAAATGTGACAGACCCGTTGACTAAACTTCTCTCACAAGCAAGACATGATCACACCTTAGTACTCTTTGGGTGTTAATCACATAGCAATGTGAACTAGATTATTGACTCTAGTAAACCCTTTGGGTGTTGGCCATATACATATGTGAACTATTGGTATTAAATCACATGGCGATGTGAACTAGATTATTGACCCTAGTGCAAGTGGGAGACTGAAGGAAATATGCCCTACAGGCAATAATAAAGTTTTTATTAACATTTCCTTATATCATGGTAAATGTTTATTATTCATGCTAGAACTGTATTAACCGTAAACTTAGTACATGTGTGACTACACAGACAAAACAAAGTGTCCCTCTACTTGACTAGCTTGTTAATCAAAGATCGTTATGTTTCCTGACCATAGAAATGTGTTGCCATTTGATGAATGGGATCACATCATTAGGAGAATGATGTGATGGACATGACCCATCTGTTAGCTTAGCATCATGATCGTTACAGTTTCATTGCTACTGCTTTCTTCATGACTTATACATGTTCCTCAGACCATGAGATTATGCAACTCCCGAATATCGAAGGAACACCTTGTGTGCTATCAAACGTCACAACGTAAATGGGTGATTATAAAGATGCTCTATAGGTGTCTCCGAAGGTGTTTTTTGGGTTGGCATAGATCAAGATTAGAATTTGTCACTCTGTGTTTCGGAGAGGTATCTCTGGGCCCTCACGGTAATGCTCATCCCTATAAGCCTTGGAAGCAATGTGACTAATGAGTTAGTTGCGGGATGAAGCATTACGGAACAAGTAAGGAGACTTGCTGGTAACGAGATTGAACTAGGTATGATGATATCGACGATCGAATCTCAGGCAAGTAACATACCGATGATAAAGGGAACAACGTATGTTGTTATGCGGTTTGACCGATAAAGATCTTCGTAGAATTGTAGGAGCCAATATGAGCATCCAGGTTCCGCTATTGGTTATTGACCGGAGACGTGTCTCGGTCATGTCTACATAGTTCTCAAACCCGTAGGGTCCGCACGCTTAACGTTCGATGACGATTTGTATTATGAGTTATGTGATTTGATGACTGAAGTTTGTTCGGAGTCCCGTATGAGATCACGGACATGACAAGGAGTCTCGAAATGGTCAAGACGTAAATATTGATATATTGGAAGGCTATATTCAGACATCGAAAAGGTTCCGAGTGATTCAGGTATTTTTTGGAGTACCGGGGAGTTATGAGAATTCACCAGGAGAAGTAATGGGCCTTATTGGACTTTAGTGGAGAGAGGGGAGAAGGGCCAAAAGGTGGCGTGTGCCTCCGCCCTGCCCAAACCAAATTGGACAAGGGGTGGGGGCGCAACCCCCCTTTTCCTTCTCCCTCTCCCTCTCTTTCCTTGTCTCCTACTCCGAATAGGAAAGGGAATCCTACTGGGACTTGGGAGTCCTAGTAGGACTCCCTATGCTTGGCCCGCCCCCTAGGCCGGCCGCCTCCTCCCTCCCTCCTTTATATACGGGGGAGGAGAGCACCCCAAGGACACACAGGTTGATCTTTTAGTCATGTGCGGTGCCCCCCTCCAAAGTTACACACCTCGGTCATATCGTCGTAGTGCTTAGGCGAAGCCCTGCGCCGGCAACTTCATCATCACCATTGCCACGCCGTCGTGCTAACGGAACTCCCCCTCGGCCTCAACTATATCAAGAGTATGAGGGACATCATCGAGCTGAACGTGTGCTGAACATGGAGGTGCCATGCGTTCGGTACTTGATCGATTTGATCACGAAGAAGTTCGACTACATCAACCGCGTTATTGAAATGCTTCCTCTTTCGGTCTACGAGGGTACGTGGACACACTCTCCCCTCTTGTTGCTATGCATCACCTAGATAGATCTTGCATGATCATAGGATTTTTTTTGAAATTTCTGTGTTCCCTAACACCAATGACATCCTCTATTTGATGGCCCATGGAGATGCTTCCACTAGTAGAAAAACCCCCATTCGTGCCGGTTCGTGAGGGCCTTTAGTCTCGGTTCTGGAACTGGGACTAAAGGGTCGTCACTAAAGGCCATCCCTTTAGTCCCGGTTCTTATACGAACCAATACTAAAGGCCCTCTATGTGGGTCTGGAGCTCCACCTTTAGTCCCAGTTGGTAACACCAACCGGGACTAAAGGGAATTTTTTATTTTTTGAATTTTTTTACGAAATTTTATTTTTGAATTTTGAATTTTATTTTTTTCCCGATTTTCAAATTTCTGAATTCTTTAAGCTCTAATCTCTAATCACCACTCCTCACTGCTTTCTTTAACCTCTAATCTCTCATCACCCCTCATCATTCCAAATCATCTAACTTCCTAGCCGGTCACCCATCCTCTCACTACTCCAGCCTGAGCACGCTTAACTTTCGGGTTCTATTCCCCCTGATTTCCGAGTCTGCACTTATTGTTTTCCTGATAATAGTAAGATGTTAATCCTATTAACCCTCAGGAGTTTACCTTGAGCATGAAGTCACACGTTTCACTGTTTGAGTTTGAAACTATTATTCTAAAAAACAATAATTATTTAGTAACACTAATATTTCTTCAATAATTAGTTTGACCATAGTTTGACCACAATTTGACCAGATTTGACCAAAATTCAAAATACTGAAAATAATTTTTTAGTAACACTAATATTCTTGGATAATTATTTATTACCACTAATACTTCTTGAATAATTAGTTTGACCATAGTGTCACCAGATTTAACCAAAATTCAAAAAAAACTGAAATTTGAGCATAACTTTTTTTCCTTTTAGAATTTGAGGATTCTAAAAATCTGCAAACAGGCCTATGGCGGTCAAAATCAGTTGCGGATTTTCATGCTGATTTTTTTGACATATTATGCGTTTTTTTCGACATCGTATGCAAAAGATATGGCCATTTTACTTTTTATAACACTTTTTTGCAAACCATGTCGAAATTTAAGTTTTTAAATTTTCCTAACAAATAGATGTAGTAACATAACTACATCTAGAAGGATTTTAATTTTTCCAATTTTTATCATTTTCTTTTGCCTTTTAAAAAACTGAAAAGGCGATCCACAAGGGGGGGGGTTAGAGTTTGAAAATGGGATCTTTAGTCCCGGTTTGAGACACGAACCGGGACTAAAGGGCATTGTACCCTTTAGTCCCGGTTCGTGCCTCAAACCGGGACTAAAGGTCTAATCTTTAGTCCCGGTTTGAGATACGAACTGGGACTAAAGGGCACCGCACCCTTTAGTCCCGGTTCGTGTCTCAAACCGGGACTAAAGGGTTCATTTGAACCGGGACTAATGCCTTTAGTCGCACGAACCGGGACCAATGCTCACATTAGTCCCGGTTCGTGACTGAACCGGGACTAATGGGCTTATCTGGCCCGAACATATGCCCTGTTTTCTACTAGTGTTCCTTCTGGCCTAGCGCGGTTATGCACATATTTCTTTAGGACTCCCATGAACCTCTCAAATTGGAACATATTGTGTAGAAATACAGGGCCCAGAACGACAATCTTGTCGACTAGATGAACTAGGACGTGCGTCATGATATTGAAGAAGGATGGTGGGAACACCAGCTCGAAACTGACAAGACATTGTGCCACATCACTCCTTAACCATGGTAGGATTTCTAGATCGGTCACCTTCTGAGAGATTGCATTGAGGAATGAACATAGCTTCACAATGACTAATCGAACGTTTTCCGGTAGAAGCCCCCTCAATGCAATCGGAAGCAGTTGCGTTATAATCACGTGGCAGTCATGAGACTTTAGGTTCTGGCACTTTTTCTCTACCATATTTATTATTCCCTTTATATTCGACGAGTAGCCAGACGGGACCTTCATATTGAGCAGGCATTCAAAGAAGATTTCCTTCTCTTCTTTGGTAAGAGCATAGCTGATAGGACCTTCATACTGCTTTGGAGGCATGCCATCTTTTTTATGCAAATGTTGCAGGTCCTCCCATGCCTCCGGTGTATCTTTTGTCTTCCCATACATGCCCAAGAAGCCTAGCAGGTTCACGCAAAGGTTCTTCGTCACGTGCATCACATCGATTGAAGAGCGGACCTCTAGGTCTTTCCAGTAGGGTAGGTCCCGAAATATAGATTTCTTCTTCCACATGGGTGCGCGTCCCTCGGCGTCATTCGGAACAGATAGTCCATCGGGACTGAGGGAGTCCTGGATTAGGGGGTATTCGGACAGCCGGACTATATACATCTTTCAGACTATTGAAGCGTGATGATACAAGACTCAAGACTTCGGCCCGTGTCCGGATGGGACTCTCCTTTGCGTGGAAGACAAGCTTGGCGATCCGGATATTATATTTCCTTCCTTGTAATCGACTCCATGTAAACCCTAGCCCTCTCCGGTGTCTATATAAACCGGAGAGGATGGTCCTTAGAAGGCCGATCACAATTACAATCATACCATCATAGGCTAGCTCTTAGGGTTTAGCCTCTACGATCTCATGGTAGATCTACTCTTGTACTACTCATATCTTCAATATTAATCAAGCAGGAAGTAGGGTTTTACCTCCATCGAGAGGGCCCGAACCTGGGTAAACATTGTGTCCCTTGCTTCCTATTACCATCAGCCTAAGACGCACAGATCGGGACCCCCTACCCGAGATCCGCCGGTTTTGACACCAACATTGGTGCTTTCATTGAGAGTTCCTCTGTGTCATCGTTTTGAGGCTTGATGGCGTCTTCAATTGCCAACAACACCGTCCAGGGCGAGACTTTTCTCCCCGGACAGATCTTTGTGTTCGGCAGCTTTGCACTGCGGGTCAATTCACTTGGTCATGTGGAGCAGATCGATAACTACGCCCCTGGCCACCAGGTCAGGTTTGGAAACTTGAACTACACGGCGGATATTCGCGGGGACTTGATCTTCGATGGATTCGGGCCTGTGCCAGGAGCGCCATACAGTCACGACGAGCACGGTCTAACCTGCTGTCGGACAATGTTCGGGATATCATCCCTGCAGTAGCCCCGGATCTAAATCCGGAGCAGGTTGCGTTGCCTAAGGACGGAGGGGTGGACCCCGCCCCGTAGGCCGCATACTCATCGGCGGTGGAGCCGAATATAGGTCTCACCTCTGTTGAGGCCTGTAACCTCGGCCCCCCGGACTTGCATCCGGTTGTTGGTTCCGGTCCGCACACCCTCGAGCCAGCCAATCCAGGTTGGGCTCCAGGAATGGTGTTTACCGCTGCGGACATCTTTCAGCACTCGCCCTTTGGTGACATGCTGAACTCATTAAAGTCTCTCTCTTTGTCAGGAGGCTCTGGGCCGAACTATGTCCGGCTTGAGTGGGAAGCAGGCGACGAAGAAATTCGCTACCCACCCACCACCCACTTCATTGCCACGGTCGATGATTTAACCGACGTGCTTGACTTCGACTCCGAAGACATCGATGGTATGGACGACGATGCAGGAGACACACAGGAGCCACCGCTCACAGGGCGGTGGACAACCACCTCTTCATACGATATATATATGGTGGACACTCTGAAAGAAGCAAATGGCGATGAGGCAATGGAGGATAACCCCTCCAAGAAGAAAGCAAAACATGGGCGTCGCCGGCGCCGCTCCAAGCCCCGCCAAGGCAATACTGCCACCGGAGACGAAGAGAATCCGGACGGTGCCGAAGATGAATACAACCCCGATCAGCCCGCCTTCGAGTAGGCCAAACAGGAAGATGGGCAGGACAGCCCAGATGAACAGGCGACGGACGGGTATCCGGAGGAGGACAATTACATGCCCCCCTCCGAAGACGAGATTAGCCTTGGCGACGACGAGTTCGGCGTGCCTGAGGAGCCCGCGGAGTAGGAGCGCTTCAAGCGTTAGCTTATCGCCACTGCGAGGTGCCTGAAGAAGAAGCAGCAGCAGCTTCAAGCTGATCAAGACCTGCTCACAGACAGATGGACAGAAGTCCTGGCAGCCGAGGAATATGGACTCGAGCGCCACATGGCTGACCGGCCGCCTCGAGGTCAGGATAAAATGGCATATCAGCCCGAATACCAGCCTGCACCCCCACGCCAGTTTACTACGGCCCGGGGCAATACCGAGGACCTGCGTGATAGATTGGATAACACCACAGGACAACCAAGATTGATCTACGGATCACGGGGGCGCGCCGCAGCACATGACGATGACCGTCATACCGGATACACTAATAGTAAATCCGGCCGGCCCAAAGACAACTAGCCTGATTTGGCCGGACTGCGTCGTGACATAGCCCGGCACAGAGGCGCCACACACCCCCTCTGCTTCACTGATGAAGTGATGGATCATGAATTGCCAGAAGGGTTCAAACCCGTAAACATCGAATCATACGATGGCACAACAGACCCCGCGGTATGGATTGAAGACTTCCTTCTCCACATCCACATGGCCCACGGAGATGATCTACACGCCATCAAATATCTTCCCCTTAAGCTCAAAGGACCCGCCCGACACTGGCTTAACAGCCTACCCGCAAATTCCATTGGCAGTCGGGAAAACTTGGAAGACGCATTCCTTGACAACTTCCAAGGCACATATGTGCGACCTCCGGACGCCGATGACCTGAGCCACATCACTCAACAACCCGGAGAATTAGCCAGGAAATTCTGGACTCGGTTCCTAACTAAAAAGAACCAAATAGTTGACTGTCCGGATGCCGAAGCCCTGGCGGCCTTCAAGCATAATATCCGCGACGAGTGGCTCGCCCGACACCTCGGCCAGGAGAAACCCAAGTCCATGGCAGCTCTCACGACACTAATGACCCGCTTTTGCGCGGGCGAGGACAGCTGGTTGGCTCGCAGCAGCACTACGCCACATTCTGGCACGTCAAATGTCCGTGACAATAATGGCAAGCTACAGCGCAACAAACACAAGCGGCGGAACAACGACGACAACACCGAAGACACAACAGTCAATGCCGAATTCAGCGGATCCAAATCCGGTCAGCGGAAGAAGCCATTCAAAAAAAAACAATCAAGGACCGTCCAGTCTAGACCATATACTGGAGCGCTCGTGCCAAATTCATGGCACCCCGGACAAGCCAGCCAACCACACCAATAGAGACTCCTGGGTATTTAAACAGGCCGGCAAAATAAACGCTGAAAACAAGGACAAGGGGCTGCACAACGACGATGACGATGATCCCCAGCGTCCGAACATGGGGGGACAGAAGAAATTTCTCCCCAGGCGAAAACGATCAACATGATCTACGCCACTCACATCCCAAGCGGGAACGGAAGCGAGCACTACGGGACGTCTATGCGATGGAGCCAGTCGTCCCCAAACTCAACCCATGGTCAGCTTGTCCGATCACCTTTGATCGTAGGGATCATCCTACTAGCATCCGTCACGGCGGCTCGGTCGCATTGGTTCTAGACCCAAGCATAGATGGATTTCACCTCACAAGAGTCCTGAACCTGCTTTATCAGGACACAGTGTGCAAAATGGGCATCGACCCTTCAAGGATTAAGCCTACCAAAACCACCTTTAAAGGTGTAATTCCTGGAGTAGAGGCCCCGTGTACGGGCTCTATAACATTGGAAGTGGTCTTCGGATCTCCGGATAACTTCCAAAGCGAGGAGTTAATCTTTGATATCGTCCCTTTCCATAGTGGTTACCACGCACTGCTTGGACGAACCGCATTCGCTAGATTCAATGCGGTACCACACTATGCATACCTCAAGGTCAAGATGCCAGGCCTGCGCAGGGTCATAACAGTCAACGGAAACATGGACCGCTCTCTCCGTACAAAAGAGCACACTGCAGCCCTCACGGCAGAAGTATAATGCGGCCTCCTCCGGCAAACCACCAATCCGGCGACGACAACCTCAAGAACCGTCAAGAGAGTTCGGAGCACCCTGCAACAGGATCACCAGGCACGCCAAGAGCGCGACTAGCAGTCTGGCCTCCGCTCAAATCCCATCAAAGCAGCATTTGTGCCACATGTACACAATTACACACTCAAAATACCATGGGCATAGGCTGAGGCGAAGCAGTGGCTCAGTCAACAGCGCGGTATCACCTCCTCATACCTTCATAACCTTTCCTTTCACCTTTCAGGACATTGCTTTAGTGCAGCCTCTTCAGAAGAGCCGGATCGACGGACTAACATAGGAGAGAAACCCAAGCAGGCAACAGGCTTTGCGTACAGACAGAAATACCCAGGTGGAATCTATTTACGATCGTTATACCTGTTTTATCTATCTGTACGTAGCTTGCCCCTGGATAGGATATGTCAAATAATCCTATTTATCTTCGCTTAATGCATTCATTGTAAACATACGCTTAAACGTATTACTCATCAATGGGAGATCATATATAGCGTCAGCTTATTATTCTTATTTGAGCATTTTTCTTACAAATGTATATTTGATATTGCATCCGTACACCTTGGTACGTTCAGTTTGCCAGGGGCTTCTTATGGCGCCCCATAATACGGCAAGACAAGTCCGAACACTTTCAACAGTGCGGCACCCCGAACTTATAGCATTATATGCATCAGCTCCGAATCGTGTCTTGGGTCTATAGTTGGGATAGCCCGGCTCCTTTGTTTTGGTGCCTTACATTCTGTTATATCGGCTAAGGTAGCGCAGGGAGAACTACTGCGATTGTGTCCCGGTTCTTCCGGACAAGCACCTCAGTAGAGAAAGCCGAAAACTAACCGGCATGATGTGGCGAGAGCTGGTCGCTGTTCGAGAGGTCTTAAAATCCTTAAAGATTTTTCTGCTTTAGGCGATAATTCGGCTTCGTCCGATCTAGGCGTATATAGCGCCCCAATTCGGCCTTCCGGATTCTAGGGGCTTCACCGAAATTTAAAATTGTAGACTTCTATGGCTAAGTGAAGGTTATAAAGCCGCATAGTCCGATTGCCTTGTTCGCTGTGCCGGACACCTCCTTAAGGGACCAAACATTTGGATAAAGAGTGTCCAGGTTTTCCACGAACACCCCAGTACTAGTTGCATGGGGACGGAAGCCAACAACAAAAGCGCTACATAGCGCAAGTAACTTCGTCCTTAAATTACAAACATGACAGAAGTGAATTCATTCTAAAATTATGTTTTTGGTACATTCATCGGCCACGAGGCGAGCGCCCTTCATAACGCCATCATAATACTTCTCCGGATAGCGATGTGGCTTGCCCTCCAGCGGCCCGTCCTTCACCGGCTTCTCCGCATCCGGCTTGCCCCAATGCACCTTCGCACGGGCAAAGGCCCGGCGGGCACCCTCAATGCAATCGGATCTCTTGATGACTTCCAGTCGTGGACAGGCATTCACCATCCGCTTGATCAGGCCGAAGTAGCTGGTGGGGAGGGGCTCACCAGGACACATCTGGACTATGAAATTATTCATAGCCACTTCGGCTGCCCTGTGGAGTTCGACCAACTGCTTCAGTTGGTCACTCAGAGGCGTTGGATGTTTGGCCCCAGCATACTGGGACCAGAACAGCTTCTCTGTTGAGCTCCCCTCCTGAGCACTGCAGAACTCCGCAGCGTCTGATACGCTGCGTGGCAGATCTGCGAATGCCCCTGGAGAGCTCCGGACTCGGGTAAGTAAAAGAAACACCTCCTCCACATGTTTGCTTTGCCTAAAGAATTTCTTACCCGCCGCTATCTTTTTGGCCTCCTGGATCTCCTGTTGTGCCTTCTCGGCTTCGGCCTTGGCGTCTTTTATACTTGCAAGGGCCTTCGTAAGCTCGCTCTCTTTCGCCTTAAGCTCATGCTCCACGGCCTCGAACCTCTTGCTGAGATCCTGGAGCTCTTGTTGTACCTCTCCCACTCTCGCATCTTGCTTTTCGTGCTCTTTGCATTCCAAGGCCGCCTTGTGTTCGGCCTCGGACATCGCTTTCTTGAGAGACGCCACTTCGGTGGTGGCCTCTGTTTTGAAATCACGACGCTTCATCCTTAGAATAACCAATTTTATCTATCCTTCATTATATGAGAAAGGGGAATCATTCACCTTTGCTCTCTTTGAGTTGCCTCCTCGTGAGGTCGAGCTCTCCCTGCGCCTGCTCTAGTTCCTGTTTTAGTCCGGCGATCTCGGCCATACGGACCGCAGCGGCAAGCAGCACAGCCTGCTTATTCACATTCAAACTTATTGTTAAACTCCTGCGGATTGTAATTGACCCTCCGTTTGGTTTTTCCTTCCGAACACCAAACAGAGTATCAGGGGCTACTACCTATCGGGTGGTAATTTCACACATTTTATTACTTACCTCAAAGCCTGTGAGGAGGCTGGTGCAGGCTTCGGTTAGTCCGCTCCTGGCGGACGAAACCTTCTGAATCACCACACTCATAAGAGTACGGTGCTCTTCATCTATGGAAGTGCCGCGAAGCGCTTCCAGCAGACAATCCGGCGCCTCGGGCGCAACGGAAGTCCTCGACACAGACGGCCCTCCCTCCTTAATGAGGGGCTGCCCGCCTGAGTCCGGAACCATCGAAGGCTCCGGGACAGTGTTCGGTTGAGAGTCCGGCTTACTGCGGCTCTCATCAACACGATCCGCGGGGATCTTGAACCCTGCGTGTCCGACGTCTAAAATGCCGCCTTGGGGCGCCTCCAGAGCCACCTCCCCCGCTTTGGGAGCCTTCGGGATAACACCTCCGTGTCATCTGCAGGCTGAGGAGTAGTGGCCGTCGGGAGCGAGTTCATCGCTGAATCGCTCGAGGACCCATCCGAAGACGATGCTTCGGGATGGACCCTGGCCGGACTACATACAAGTTCGGCATTATAACAAAACTATGAAGCAAAATTACGATAGAGTGCGGATACTTACGATCACACTAGGGGCTTCTTCCTGGACAGCTACCCCTCCTCGCTATCGGCAGCAGTGGCGGAGTAGTCCGGAAGGGACGCCTTTCCCTTCTTGGACGTCCCAGCCTCCCCCTCCAGGGCGGCCTTCCTCTTCTCCTCCCCCCCAATATGGGGAGGTGGAGTTTCTTCTTGTTTCCCCCGCCTTCGCGGGAGGAATCTGCCTCGTCATCATCGGACGACGAGGGTATGACGACCTTGCACCGGGGGCCTCTCTTGGTCCCCTGATCCGCCCTCTCAGGCCCCTTGTCCTTTCCGGATGGGGCGGCCTTCTCTTCTTCTTCTTCTTCTTCTTCCCCTTCGGGGGAGGAGTGTGCCTCGTCGTCTTCGGACGAGGCTTCTGGCACAACCTTACGCCGGAGACCCTTTCAGATCCCTAGGGCCTTCTTATTAGCCTTCTTCTCTGGCCCCTTGTAGGGCGCCGGACCAGCATCTTCGTCAGGAGAGCATTAGCTGGGCTTTCGGGCAGCGGAGGCGGACAGTCAATCTGCTCCGCTATCTCCACATAATCCTGAACAAATATGCACAATTACTTAAGGTTCCCCCATGAATGTATTGGGAAGAACCGAATCCTGTGGCAGCCTGAGAACTCACCTGACTAGGAGGACGCGCAGCGTGGAGCCCGCGGTCCTCGGATATGGGAGGAGGTACTTCGGAGGCCTTGAACAACGCCTTCCACGCGTTTTTGTGCTTCATGCCATAGAGCCTCTGAAGCGTCTGGTGTTCGGCCAGGACGAACTCCCACAGATTAAATGCCCGCCTTTGGCACGGCAGAATCCGGCGAACGAGCATGACCTGGATCACGTTGACAAGCTTGATGTTCTTGTCCTTCATGCCCTTGATGCAGTTTATGAGTCTGGTCAGCTCTGTAGATTCGCCCCAGGACAGGCCCTTCTGTTCCCAGGAGGTGAGCCGCATGTGTGTTCCGGATCGGAACTTGGGGGCCGCCGCCCAATTGGCGTCGCGCGGCTCGGTGATGTAGAACCACCCCGACTGCCATCCCTTCACGGTTTACGCAAAGGATCCGTCAAGCCAGGTGACGTTGGGCATCTTGCCCACCATGGCTCCTCCGCACTCCGCTTGCTGGCCGCTCACGATCTTCGGCTTCACGCAGAAGATTTGCAGCCACAAGCCAAAATGAGGCTTGATGCGGAGGAAAGCCTCGCATACGATGATGAACACCGAGATGTTGAGGACAAAGTTTGGGGCTAGATCATGGAAATCTAGCCCGTGGTAGAACATGAGCCCGCGGACGAAGGGGTGAAGTGGAAACCCCAGTCCACGGACGAAGTGGGCGAGAAACACGACCCTCTTGTGCGGTCCCGGAGTTGGAGTGACCTGCCCGTCGTCCGGTAGCCGGTGCGCTATGTCTACGGCCAAGTATCCGGCAGCCCGAAGATTCGTGATGTGCTTCTCCTTCACGATGGAGGCCACCCACTTGCCTCCTGCTCCGGACATGTCTAGCTGTGCGGAGAAGATTTGGACTTGGGCGCTGGAGCTCGAGGGGGCAAGAGTGGGCAAAGGTGGAAGAAGGCGTTGGTAAAAATGGGGAACTCTTATCCCTTTATAGAGGCGACGAAAGCGGTGCGCCTCCCCACTTGCCCGTTGAGAATCACTTACTTCCCAAGCGCCACGAATGATGGCACGGTGGGATTACCCATACCCGTATTGATGAGAATCCCGTGATAGGGGGACACGATCTCTGTTTTGACAAGACGTGACAAGGAAACCGCCTCGCAATACGCGTTGTGGCTGGTTGTGGGAAAACGGTTCGAATAATGGCCTAACCATAATGGCATATCATGTCGTCTAAAATGTTGTCAGCTGAGGTATCATTCTCTCTATGGTGGTATGTGAAGATCATTTTGCAGATCCGGACACGGTCTACGTGTTCGATAATAACCTTGGAGTATTCGGAAGGAGGAACCCGCCTTGCAATGCCGAAGACAAGACCGCGCGCCGGACTCATCGTCATTGAAGCCTGGTTCAGGGGCTACTGAGGGAGTCCTGGATTAGGGGGTATCCGGACAGCCGGACTATATACATCGTCCGGACTATTGAAGCGTGATGATACAAGACTCAAGACTTTAGCCCGTGTGCGGATGGGACTCTCCTTTGCGTGGAAGACAAGCTTGGCGATCCGGATATTATATTTCCTTCCTTGTAACCGACTCCATGTAAACCCTAGCCCTCTCCGGTGTCTATATAAACCGGAGAGGATGGTCCTTAGAAGGCCGATCACAATTACAATCATACCATCATAGGCTAGCTCTTAGGGTTTAGCCTCTATGATCTCGTGGTAGATCTACTCTTGTACTACTCATATCTTCAATATTAATCAAGTAGGAAGTAGGGTTTTACCTCCATCGAGAGGGCCCGAACCTGGGTAAACATTGTGTCCCTTGCTTCCTATTACCATTAGCCTAAGACGCACAGATCGGGACCCCCTACCCGAGATCCGCCGGTTTTGACACTGACAGAGACCCTTTCCAAAGATTACTTTTAAATCATTGACCATAGCAAGTACATGATCACCGGTACGCATGGCGGGCTTCTTCCGGTGATCTGCCTCGCCTTTGAAATGCTTGCCTTTCTTTCAACATTGATGGTTGGTCGAAAGGAATCGATGATGCCCCAGGTACACATTCGTCCCGCATTTGTCCAGGTATATACTTTCGGTGTTGTCTAAACAGTGCGTGCATGCGTGGTATCCCTTGTTTGTCTGTCCTGAAATGTTACTAAGAGCTGGCCAATCATTGATGGTGACAAACAACAATGCATGCAGGTCAAATTCCTCCTATTTGTGCTCATCTCACACACATACACTGTTACCAATCCACAACTGTAAAAGTTCTTCAACTAATGGCCTTAGGTACACATCAATGTTGTTGTCGGGTTGCTTAGGGCCTTGGATGAGAACTAGCATCATAATGAACTTCCGCTTCATGCACATCCAAGGAGGAAGGTTATAGATACATAGAGTCACGGGCCAGGTGATGTGATTGCTGCTCTGCTCCCAAAAAGGATTAATGCCATCCACGCTTAAACCAAACCATACGTTCCTTGCATCACTTGCAAACTCCTCCCAGTACTTTCTCTCAATTTTTCTCCACTGCGACCCGTCAGCAGGTGCTCTCAACTTCCCGTCTTTCTTACGGTCCTCTTTGTGCCATCGCATCAACTTGGCATGCTCTTTGTTTCTGAACAGGCGTTTCAACCATGGTATTATAGGAGCACACCACATCACCTTGGCAGGAACCCTCTTCCTGGGGCGCTCGCCGTCAACATCACCAGGGTCATTGTCGGTGTCAAAACCGGCGGATCTCGGGTAGGGGGTCCCGAACTGTGCGTCTAAGGTTAATGGTAACAGGAGGCTGGGGACACAAGTTTTACCCAGGTTCGGGCCCTCTCGATGGAGGTAATACCCTACTTCATGCTTGATTGATCTTAATGATATGAGTATTACCAGAGTTGATCTACCACAAGATTGTAGAGGCTAAACCCTAGAAGCCAGCCTATGATTATGATTGATGTTGTCCTACAGACTAAACCCTCCAGTTTATATAGACACCGGAGGGGGCTAGGGTTACACAGAGTCGGTTACAGAGAAGGAGATCTATCATCCGAATCACCAAGCTTGCCTTCCACGCAAAGGAGAGTCCCATCCGGACATGGGACGAAGTCTTCAATCTTGTATCTCCATAGTCCAACAGTACGTCCAAAGTATATAGTCCGGCTGTCCGGATACCCCCTAATCCAGGACTCCCTCAGTATCCCCTGAACCAGGCTTCAATGACGATGAGTCTGGCGCGCAATTTCTCTTCGGCATTGCAAGGCGGGTTCCATCTCCGAATACTCCAAGGAAAATTTCGAACACAAGGATCGTGTCCGGCTTTGCAAAATAAATTCCACATACTACCGTAGAGAGAACAATATTCCACGAATCAAATCTGCTGACAACTTTACACAGCATGACATCATACCACGGCCCAGTCATTATTCGAACCTTTTCCTTCTCAACCAGCCACCGCACATATTACGAGGCGGTTTCCTTGGCACGTCCTGTCGAGGCAGAGATCGTGTCCCCTTATCATGGGACTCTCATCAATATGGGCATGGGTAACCCAACCGTACTATCGGTGTTCTGGGAATGGGGGTACCCAGACTTGCATGCCTGCGGCCTCCGGCGTGGCTCAAGGAGTGGCCCAGTACGGCCCATCTTCATTGACACAAGCTCAAGACCCTCGCGAGGGGCCAAGCCTCGTGGGGCGGACGACAGGGAGCCTCCTCAGGCACGGCCTCATCAGGCTGGCTCGCGAGGAGGCGGAGAGATCAAGGCGGGGTACCTCACGAGGTGCCCGTGACGCAAGGCATGACGACCGAAGCTAGGCGGGCACCGGCCTGCGCAGAGTCCTTGTTTCCTCTTTAGTGCAAAGGGGGCAAGTGCAGGCAAGGGTATCAAGCAAAGGCAGCCATTTCGGTGCAACAAGACCAAGACCAGCAGAACGGCAGGATGGAGGTCATCGTGGAGCCCAAGCCAGCGTCATCATCAGAGCCTTTGGCAGGCGAGGACCAACTTTAGTCAGGATAAGTGTACTAGATGTTCCCCTTCAAAATGGCCAATTGTTGGCGCCCTTCCTGCTCAATATTTGGGAAGAGGACCAGGGCCTTGCTCTATAAATAGGACTAGCCACTCTCAAGAGAAGGGGGACGAAAAGAAGAACAGTCGAACCTTAGCAATAACCACCCACACAAGAACACCCCTCGCGAGGCTGTTCTTCCTTTGTATTGTTCATCATCAGCCCCTGAGGCAATCCACCACACCACAAACTAGAGTAGGGTACTACACCACAATGGTGGCCCGAACTAGTATAAACCTCGTGTCCCTTGTGTTGTTCTTCGTGTAGTTTAGATCTTTGCGAGGCGACGAGACATGAGTAGGTAGGAGGTGTGGTCTCCGCGCGCACCCCAGAGTTCGAACCTTGAGGGTCTGCCGGAACCCGAAATCCGACATTTGGCGCACCAGGCAGGGGTGCACCGGAGCTTTCCCTTCCGCCGACCCGCTCTCCACCAACACCGCGCTTCACCCTCATGATGGGCAATGCGCCGCCCGCTCCGGCTGCCAGCGCTAGCACCGGGGCCAAGGGGCTCCGAGCCATGGCCCCCACCTTGCGGCAGGTGCAGTGGCCGCACAAGTTCAAGCCAGAGATGCCACCGCGCTACAACAGCATGGCGGATCCGCTGGCTTTCCTGCTGGCGTACGAGGAGGCCGTCCTCAAGGTCGGGGGTGACGACAGGGTCATGGCTAACTGGTTTCCCATGGCCCTCACCGACGTTCCGCGCATGTGGCTGCTCCACCTGCCAACGGCTTCTGTGGCCTCTTGGGAGGAGCTGCGCAGCCTCTTCCTCGCCAAGTACGCTGCACCGGTGCCCCCGGTTGTCGCAGCTCTCCTAGGTGGCTCGCAGGCGCCACCTTCAGGCTGCCACATCAAGCCATTCGTCCGCCAGATCGGCGCCGCCTTCGCGCAGCATGGGGCTCCTCCGGGTTGGGCGGCGCCTAAGGCCGATCTGGCCTTTAGCTCGGATGATCACCCCTCCAACTCAGCCTGCTCGGGCGCGCTCCCAATGCTGTGCACCCCCACCATCTGCCAGGTGGCCGTCACCAGAACCCTCATCGACGGCGGTGCTGGCCTCAGCGTGCTCTCGGTGGAAGCCTTCAGCCTCCTCCATGTGCCGCTAGAGCGGCTTCAGCCCAGCAGGCCCTTCTTGGGCATCGGAAGCGGTTCCACCAGCTCCCTGGGACAGATCCACCTCCCGGTGACCTTCGGCACCTACGACAACTTCCGCATGGAGCTAATTGACTTTGACGTCGCCCCCATCGGCCTCCCGTACAACGCCATCCTCGGCTACCCGGCCCTAGCCCGATTCATGGCTGCAACTCACCCAGCGTACAACCTCATGAAGATTCCCGGGAGCAACGGCGTCCTTACCGTGTCCGGAGACACCGGGGATGCATTGCAAGTGCTCAAGCTTGCCTTCAAGACTGCGGCAGTGGCGCTGCCCGCGGCTCAGCCGCCCCCGAGCCCAAGAGGGCCGTGCCGGCCAAGAAGAAGCAACTGTTCAGCCAAGACAAGGCGGAAACCAAGTAGGTACTAGTCAACGAATGTGAACCCACCGGTGCTACCTTCATGATTGGCACGAACCTCGAGCTTGAGCAGGAGAAGGCCCTGGTCAGTTTCCTGCGCACGAATAGGAAGGTGTTTGCATGGGAGCCCAATCAGCTAGCAGGAGTCCCGAGGGATGTAATTCAGCACCATCTCAACGTGTGTCCCAACGTGCGCCCTGTGGAGCAGAAGGCACGGCGGCAGTCCACTGAGAAGCAGGCCTTCATCGTCCAAGAGACCCGCAAGTTAGAAGCAGCAGGGGTCATTCGCGAGGTTTGCTACCCAGATTGGCTGGCCAACCCTGTCGTCGTGCCAAACAGGGGGGGAAAGGAACGCATGTGCGTCGACTTCACCAACCTCAACAAAGCCTGCCCGCGGGATCCATTCCCGCTTCCTCGGATCGACCAGATCGTTGACTCGACCGGCGAGTGTGACCTACTGTGCTTCTTGGATGCCTTCTCGGGCTATCATCAAATCAAAATAGTGGTGGAGGACGTGGAGAAAATGGCCTTCCTAACCCCATGTGGGGTATACTGCTACACCTGCATGCCGTTCGGGTTGCGCAATGCAGGCGCAACCTTCCAGCGGTTGATGCACATCGCTCTGGGGCGACAACTCGGGAGGAACGCTGAAGCTTACGTTGATGACATTGTGGTGAAGACTCGGGAGGCAAGACCCTGATACATGACCTGGAAGAAACCTTCGCGAGCCTCAGCAAAGTGGACCTGCGGCTCAACCCGGAGAAGTGTGTGTTTGGAGTCCCCTCGGGCAAGCTCCTAGGCTTCCTCGTATCACACAGGGGCATTGAGGCTAACCCAGAGAAGGTCAAGGAAGTCGAGGACATGAGCCCGCCAAAGACCCTCAGGGAAATGCAAAAGCTCACCGGGCGCATAACCGCTTTAGGACATTTCATCTCCAAGCTGGGAGAGCGGGCGCTGCCTTTCTTCAAGCTGATGAAGAAGAAAGGCCCCTTCGAATGGACTGAAGAGGCCGACAAAGCATTCCAAGACCTCAAGAGGTACCTTACCAGCCCCCCGGTGATGGTGGCCCCTCGCCCTCGAGAGCCCCTGGTGCTCTTCCTTGCAGCCACCCCTTATTCCGCCAGCGTAGGCCTGGTAGCAGTCCGAAAGGAGCGTCAGGCCTCGGCCGCCGTCGCACTCCCGGCCGAGGCAGAACAGGGCCCGGAAGGCCTCGCAGAGACCATGACCGCAGCAGAGAAAGATCAGCCCCGCCAAGAGAGCGCACCAGGAGCAGAGGAGGCTCCTTCAGGCGACCAAGGACTAAGGGCCGCGCCGCCCCAGGCGGCGCCCCGGCCTCCAGAGGATGCGGGCCGCGCCAGCACCCTCAATCTTGTCGAGCACCCGGTGTACTTCGTCAGTATGGTGCTGCGGGACGCAAGGGCAAGGCACCCAATGCTTCAGAAGCTCCTCCTCACACTGTTGGTAGCCTCGCGCAAGCTGCGGCACTACTTTCAGGGCCATCCCATCAAGGTCGTCTCAGCCTACCCCCTGGAAAGGGTACTCAGGAGCCCCAATTCTGCGGGGAGGGTTGCTGAATGGAACATTGAATTGCAAGCATTCCAGCTAGAATACAGCACTACCAGGGTCATTAAGGGGGATGCGCTCACAGATTTCATGGCAGAATGGACAGAGGCACCAGGGCTCAAACTGGGCGAGGACCGGTCGCTCTCCCCGGGGAGTGAAGCACCGGATGGTTGGGTGATATACTTTGACGGAGCATTCACGCGGCAGGGCGCAGGGGCTAGTGCAGTGCTCATATCCCCCACTCAGGACAAGCTTTACTATGTCGTGCAGCTCTGTTTCCAGCATGGGGAGAAGGTCTCCAACAACATAGCAGAATATGAGGGCCTGATAGCGGGCTTGAGGGCAGCCGTCGCCTTGGGAGTAAAACGAATCACCATCATGGGTGACTCGCAACTCCTCGTCAACTTCTCCAACAAAGTGTACGAGCCAAAGGATGAGCACATGGAAGCGTACCTCACAGAGGTCCGCAAGATGGAGAAACAATTTTGGGGGCTGGAGTTGCAGCATGTGCCTTGCGGTACCAAGCAAGAGGCGGACGACATCGCCAAGAGGGCATCCAGGTGGCTACCTCAGGAGCCTGGCATCTTCGAGGAGCGACTCTTCAAACCCTCGGCGACACTGGCGTTATCAAGCACAGCACAACCTAGGGAGGAACTCCCTCAGCCACCTGCCTCGGGAGCCCCGGCCTGTGGCCCGGCCTCGGGGGCACGCCTACTTCTGGCGTTGGAGCCTCAGGAAGAATGCTGGATGGTAGAATTCAAGGTCTACTTGACGCAAGGGACTCTACCAGAGAAGGAGGAGGACGCGAAGCGCGTGGCACGGCAGGCCACGACCTACAACGTCAAGGATGGGGAGCTCTACCGAAGGTGGCCAAACGACGTGTCCCTGCGTTGCATTCCCAGAGAGCAAGGGAAGGAGCTGCTAGCAGACATACACGATGGAGACTGTGGGCACCACTCATCCTCGCGGACCCTCGTTGGCAAGGCATTTCACAACGGGTTCTACTGGCCCATAGCACTCAACGACGCCGTTGAGCTGGTGAAGGCTTGTGAGGCCTGCCAGTTCCACGCCAAGCAGATCCACCAGCCGGCGGGGGGACTGCAGACCATACCCCTCTCATGGCCGTTCGTAGTTTGGGGGCTAGACATTCTGGGCCCGTTCCCTCGGGCGCCAGGGGGCTACCGCTACATCTACGTCGCCGTGGACAAGTTCACCAAGTGGGGCGAGGTGGAAGCCGTCCGCACCATACCCGCGGGCTCAGCAGTGAAGTTCATCAAGGGCCTCGTGAGCCGATTTGGGGTGCCTAACCGCATTATCACCGACAACGGTTCGCAGTTCACCAACAATCTCTTCAAAACATACTGTGCTAACCTTGGAACACAGATATGCTACGCCTCGGTGGCGCACCCCCGGAGCAACGGCCAGGCTGAGCGAGCCAACACGGAGGTCCTGAGGGGCCCCAAAACCAGGACCTTCAAGAAGAAGCTGGAAGCCTGCGGCAGGGGCTGGTACAACGAGCTCCAATACGTGTTGTGGTCTATCCGCACGACCGCGACCAAGCCGACTGGCGAGACCCCGTTCTTTTTGGTTTATGGAGCTGAAGCCGTTCTCCCTCACGAGGTCAGGCAACGTACCGCACGGGTCCTGGCGTTCGACGAGGCGCAGCAGGACGCCATGCGGGGGACGGATCTCGTGCTGGGGGAGGAGCGCTGTCGAGAAGCCGCGCTACGAGCAGCAAGGTACCAACAAGCACTGGGCGATACCACTGCCGCAACATCCACCCCAGGACTCTTGAGGTAGGGGACCTCGTGCTCAGACGGGTTCTCTCCAGGGAGGGTGTCAGTGTCAAAACCGGCGGATCTCGGGTAGGGGGTCCCGAACTGTGCGTCTAGGCGGATGGTAACAGGAGACAATGGACACGATGTTTTACCCAGGTTCGGGCCCTCTTGATGGAGGTAAAACCCTATGTCCTGCTTGATTGATATTGATGATGTGGGTATTACAAGAGTAGATCTACCACGAGATCAAGGAGGCTAAACCCTAGAAGCTAGCCTATGGTATGATTGTTGTTTTTTCTATGGACTAAAGCCATCCGGTTTATATAGACACCGGAGAGGGCTAGGGTTACACAGAGTAGGTTACAATGGTAGGAGATCTACATATCCGTATTGCCAAGCTTGCCTTCCACGCCAAGGAAAGTCCCATCCGGACACGGGACGAAGTCTTCAATCTTGTATCTTCATAGTCTTGGAGTCCGGCCGATGATGATAGTTCGGCTATTCGGACACCGCCTAGTCCAGAACTCCCTCAGTAGCCTCTGAACCAGGCTTCAATGACGACGAGTCCGGCACGCATATTGTCTTCGGCATTGCAAGGTGGGTTCCTCCTCCATATAATTTATAGAAGATTGTGAACACCACGATAGTGTCCGGCTCTGCAAAATAATTTCCACATACCACCGTAGAGAGAATAATATTTACACAAGTTCAATCTGCTGACGTATTTATGGCGCGACGTCACACCACTACCAAGCCTTTACTCGAATAGTTTTTATTGTACCACCTCAGCATGTTTAGCGAAGCGGTTTCCTTGGCACGTCTTGTCGAAGTAGAGATCGTGTTCCCCTTATTTCCAGGATTCCCATCAATACGGACATGGGTAACCCAACCGCGCCCGTTGCCACGCCCCCTCCATCGAAGGCGGGTTCCAAACGGTCACGGGGACGGCTCTTGGTATTCTTCCTCTTTATAATGAGACCAAGACCCGTTCTTTTTCTTCAACCCTCAATCGAATCTGCCCCTCACCCCGAGTTCCAACACCCAAGGCTCCAGATTCGGGTACTTTCAACCTTCGACAATGTCTGGCTCCGACCTACGAGGCCGGCGGATGCCCTCCTCCGTCACGGAAGAGGACGTGCTCAAGCTGAGAGACGCCATGTACTTGACCTACGAGATTTCGCATAGGTTGCCTGCCCAAGGGCAAGTTATTCCTACTCCCGAGCCCGGGAGAGTGTCGTGTTCGTGTCTCACCTCCGTCGGGGTTTAGGCTTCCCAATGGATCCCTTCGTGAGGGGGCTCATGTTTTACTATGGGCTGGAATTTCACGACTTGGCTTCGGAGTCCATCCTCCACATCTCATCATTCATTGTCGTCTGCGAAGCCTTCCTCCGCACCACCCCTCACTTCGGCTTGTGGCTCAAAACCTTCAACGTGGAGCCGAAGATGATTGCGGGGCGTCAGGCAGAGTGCGGCGGGGCGGTTATAAACAAGAGGGCCGATGCTCCATGGCCCGAGGGCTCTTTTCAGGAGGAGCTCAGTTTGTGGCAACAGGAGTGGTTCTATATCACCGCTCCTAGGGGCAGCAGGCTAAGGCCGCCGCCCGTCGTTCACCCGGGCCCTCCACAACAACTGACGTCATGGGTCAACAAAGGGCTTGACTGGGGGCCGTCCAAAGATGTACCCCTGTTGCAGGGCCGGATTCGAGACCTCCAGGAAGGGGAGATCAATCTGGTCGTAGTGACACAGGTTATGGTAATTCGGCGCCTTCTGCCCTGCAAACGTCGCCCCCTCCGCCTGTGGGAATTTAATCCGGAGGGACCACGAGCTCTCCAACACTTCATGGGTTTGACACCCGCGGAGATGTATGAATTGTTCTTCGGATCACAAGAGATGCGTCCGGACTTGACCGAGGACGCTGGCCTAAGCTGCAATCGCCCGGATACTCAAGTAAGTAGCCCTATGTCTGGACACATTGTCCATTTATTTATCATGGGTTTGCCTTTTAACCAGCTATCCCTTGAACAGGAGTGGATAGCGCAAGCAAAATTGATACGGTGTCCGGCCCCCCTCCCTGAGACCACGCCGGATCCTGTGCTAATAAAAATGTTGGAGGTTGCACATTCGGAGGAGGGCAAAGGGGGGCACAGGGAAACTACCACCTCTGCGAAGGAGGCTTTCAGTAAGGGGGGAATCGAGAGTCCGTCCCTCCAGTGGGAGAAGAGGACCGCTTCCGAAGACCCGGAGGCCAAGGCCTCGAAGCGGGGAAGGAAATCACCGGAAGGTCCCGTGCCGGGAAGAGCCCCGGCCGCACAGTCTCCCCAAAGGAATCAGCCCTCCAGCGAGCCATAAGTAAAAAGGGGGGGTTGTAATAGGGGACATCCCTACTTTATTTCTAAGGTTAACCGAAGTTTTCACCTTGTAGTTCGGATCTCGGCCCTTCTCAGCAGAGCTCATCTTCGGGGGACCTTCATCCGGAGATGATGGAGAGCGAAACGCCTCCATCTGCCGCCCCGTCGGGCAAGGCGGACGACCCCGAGGTGTCGTCATGGAGGGTCTCCCCGAGTCCGGCGGGGCCGGGGAGTTCGGCACCCACTGGAGTACGGCCGGTGGAGCTGCGGAATTTGCTCGAGAGGGCGTTTATCTCAGAAGATCACCGCAAATTAATGAGTGTGGTGATTGAAAGGATCTCATCCGCCGAAAGTGGGTTGTATGAGGCCGCTGGAAGTTTGCTAACGGGGTTTGAGGTACGCAAAAAATGACATACCTTTTGACGGTTTTGCACATGGAGTGCGCCCTGTATAGATAGTAGCCCCTGGGACTTGGTATGCTGTTGAAAGTGACAGCGTGCCGAGGATCATAATCTCAGTTATACAATGTCGCCTTACCTATGCAGGTGGTGGAACAATTGGTGGCCAGCCGGACTGATGGAGCTGCCGAATTGAAGCGGCAACTCGACGTTGCGGATGCGGACATCGCGCTGGTCAATAAACGACTTGACGAGTCACAAGGTAAGTGGTTGCTCCGCGGTCACCGAGTAAGGGAACGGATGCCCGTTCCTTACAATTTGTATGGTTGATGCAGATGGTGCTGGTGCTGTGGAAGACCTTCGAGCCGAGCTTGCTCGAGCCAAGGAGCAAGTCAGGAAAAGTGATGCGGCTGCCTCGAAGGCAGCGGAAGAGCTAAAAGCCGAAAAGGCTGTTCACTGCCAAAGCAGGGAAGAGATGGCCGGAATGGCCGTGAAATTAAAAGATGCTACTGACCGCTATGAGGTTCTTGAAAGAGGACGCCAAGCGGAGCAAGAGGACCTGAAGAAAGCCGCCGCCGAAGTCAAGGATGCCCGTAGTGCGATGCGGGCTATGAAGGAGGAACTGCGTCAGGCCGGAGACATTGCGGCTAGAAAGCCCTTTCTACTGCGTAGGAAGTTCACGGATCCGAAGTATGCTCAGTTGGGCCAATTGTGTGGTGCGGAGGGTCCTTATCTGGATTTGGCGGTGAGTGCGGCGGACACAGTCATGCATTTCTGAAGCCAGAAGGATCACGAAATGGAAGAGCTTTTCTGGTCTCAATTCCATAGTCCGGAGCGTCCACTTCCGTTGACTGATCGGTTGGTGGAGTGGGCTGAGCTGAATAGGTTGTCCGGACTTGCCATGACGGATGTGGTGGCTCATCTGTGGCCAGAAAGGCCCAAGCCGGAGAGTTATTTTGGCTTGTTGCAGCAATTCCTTGGGGCGGTGCCACATATCGAGGCGATGCAGCGGTCGACATGCATAGAGGGTGCACGGATGGCTCTTGCCCGTGTTAAGACATACTGGGCGGAGATGGATGCCACCGCTGTTGCATCCCGGGGTTCGGACAAAAGCCGATTACCCGCCGAGCACTATTTTGAGGAAGTCCTGCAGGGCGCTCGTTTAATAGAGTCACAGTGCTCGAAAAATGTTATGTTCAAATGATGTGTATGATTTGTGGGATCATGTTTATAATTTAACAGCTTTTTATACTTGTGCGTTCAAGTATTGAACTATCTCCTGTGCGGCCGTATATGTATGTATAACCTAAAAGATGGCTGTCTTTGGCTTCAGCCCCCACGCACATGGTGCGGGGGTGTTTGCAAAAGAAAGGCGCTTTTTCACACTTGATCCAACGTCTTGGTCCTTTGAAGGAGGTGATAGCATAGCAAACTAGGCAACCGGACTATAATGCTTTATCACTTTCACTTAGCCATAGGAGCTCGAAGGTGGGGCTACGATATAGCCCCTAGAGGCACCGCGCTCTCCGAACTCGGGGCGCGTATGTGCCTAACTGGGAAGTGGTCCTTCGTCAAAGCGGAGGAATTCTAAACATTCCAGTAGTCGATCGAGTGGTTGACCAGTCTCTCGCTATATCATGACAGTCAGTTTTCGGCTTTCTCTACTGAGGTGCTCGCCCGGCCGAACCGGGGCACAATCGCAGTAGTTCTCCTGGTGCCGCGTTAGCCGATGGAGCGGAACGTAAGGCAGCAAAACACAGGAGCCGGGCAAACCCAACATTTGACCAAAGACATGATTCGGAGCTGATGCATATAAGGCCTAACTCGAGACGCCGAACACTCCCTGAGGTATTCGGTCTTTATGATACCGGGCAGAACAATGCCCTAAGCCCCTAGTGTCTAGGTACGGGAGAGAACTTCTGACGCGGCCGATGCCAAAATGCCAGCCTCCTCCTCGGTTATCGTAGGAAACCGGGGGATGTGTATCAACAAGAGACAGTAAGAAAGGTTTACGCAGGGTTTTAATCTGAAAAGAATCCTTGCAACGGGTCCCTGCTGCACGTCTGCCCCTGTGTCTCCGTTGTGCTGTATCCTGGATGGGTGTAGCACGTGCTTCATCTGTAAAAGAGAAGAACTTAGTTTGGAAAAATATCGTGCAGAAGATGTATTTAAAATAAAGTATGATAAAGTTGAGCTTTATTGGCTCTCATTGTTTATACGTGCAGCCCCTGGTTAAGAGGTATGCGGCTGGGAAGCCCCTTGTTTGTTTATGCCGGACTCGCCGAACCGTGTCCGAGGTCTGAATGACCTGTTTTTTAGGGGCTTTGACCGGCAAGGTCGGATTAGTGTGCGGCTGTCAAAGCAGTCTCACGTTTTCCATGGTCGAGGAACACTCAGGGTTACCTTTTAATGAGATTGTGCCGCATGGACCAGGCATTTTAAGCGTAAGAGACGCGTAATGCGGTATTGCGTTAAAGCGGGCGAAAGCTTCGCGTCCCAGTAGTGCTTGATGGCTACTTTTGAATGGGGCGATATGAAAAATGAGCTTTTCGCGACGGAGGTTGTCGGATGAACCGAACGCGACCTCTAGTGTTACAGAGCCTGTACAATTGACGTAAAGGCCAGGCGTCAGTCCTTTGAAGGAAGTGCTGCTATGGTGAATTTTGGTAGGGTCTATCCCCATTCTGCGGATGGTGTCCCGGTATAGCAGGTTTATATCGCTGCCGCCATCCATTAGGACTTGTGTGAATTGTAGTTCGTCTATTATGGGATCCAATACCAAAGCGGTCCCTCCTGCATTTCGAATACTTCTGGAGTAATCCTGATGGTCGAAAGTAATTAGTTTAAACATCCAATTTCGGGACTCTGCTGGGGTGGACCGTGCGGCACGCGTTTTAGCAGGTGCCGCACTATTTTTTCTTGTTATCACATGAAGTGAGTTTAGTTTTTTGACTTCTAGTGGGAAAGTCTTCTGTTTTCCGGCGTGCTGCTTGTGGGGTTCATCGTCGTCTTCGCTTGGTGTGTCGAGCCCCTTGTGTTCGGCGTTAAGTCGGCCGGACTGCTTGAAGACCCAACAATCTCTGTGGGTATGGTTTGCAGGCTTCCCGGGGGTACTATGTATTTGACATATCCTATCCAAGATTTTGTTTAGGTTGGATAGCTCATCACTGTTGTCCTTAAGAGGCAGTGTTTTATTATTCGGCCGAGAGCTTTTGAATCCGGCGTTGACCGCCGTGCTATTTGGGCCATTTTCCTTATTCCGGTGCTGATCTTTTCTGCGTCGTGATTTCCCGTTTCCATCCCTGACCTGGGATGTACTCGGGTCGCTGGTGCTGCATCTTGCCAGCCAGCTATCTTCCCCCGCGCAAAAGCGGGTCATGAGGCTTGTTAGTGTGGCCATTGTTCTTGGTTTTTCCTGGCCGAGGTGTCTGGCGAGCCATTCGTCTCGGACGTTATGCTTAAAGGCTGCTAAGGCTTCGGCGTTCGGACAGTCGACTATATGGTTCTTTTTGGTGAGGAACCTATTCCAGAATTTGCGTGCTGACTCTCCGGGCTGTTGAGTTATGTGACTTAGATCGTCTGCATCCGGAGGGCGGACATAAGTCCCCTGAAAATTTGCTCGAAATGCATCCTCGAGCTCTTCCCAACTTGCAATGGTGTTTTCCGGGAGGCTTTTGAGCCAATGCCGAACATTCAACATCTCCGAAGATTTTACCCCTCAACAAGGCCCGGTGCATGTGAAGAAGGCGAATGCCTGTGAAGTTGCTGTGTTTTGGAAAAGGCCCGGTGCCTGTGAAGAAGGCGAATGCCTGTGAAGTTGCTGCGTTTTGGAAAAGGCCCGGTGCCTGTGAAGAAGGCGAATGCCTGTGAAGTTGCTGCGTTTGGGAAAAGGCCTGGTGCATGTGAAGAAGGCAAACACCTGTGAAGCTCGCCGCCCGTTACACTCTCACGTAATAATGAGTGGGGATGTACACGCCCCGGAGTCTCCAGAGTGCCGCCCTCGAGCCTCGGGGGCTCCCGCCCATGCCCAGTGGCAGCACTTAGCTCCGCGCTGGTGAGAAGACGTCGAAGACTAGATTAGGTGCCGGACGCGGCGTTTTTCATTTGCTTTCTACAGTTGGCTTGTTTGTTCCTATTTGAAGTTTTATTGAAGCTGTTACCGTTTCTAGCTCATGACCCTTCGTCCATTTCACTTGTTTGCTTCGTTTTCTCTCGCACAAGTCTCACGAGGGAGGAACACGGGCACCCTCGCGAGTGTTTTCTGCCCTAGTGGTTTGGAACTTCCCTATATGAGTCCGCTGCGGGAGCACCCCTCCCAGTCCGTGCCCCACGGGCATAGCGACACGATCACGGGACCTGGGTTGGTCGTCCCGGCTACCAAGGCTGGAGACTACCCCTACTGACTAACCCTTGCAGGACATAAGGCGCACGGTGAGGCCCTAGCCTCAGGAGGCGAAGACCACGATGAGCTTCCCCCAAGCTAAGTAATTTCCACACATAAACACGCGGAACGAAAACATAGCGCAGAAACAGTAGAAACAACGCGATAATTAAACAGCAACAGTCCAACACGCCCGTCATCAACTCACCAGACTACCTTCTTTTTGCGCAGGGATGGAAGAAAAGCAAAATGGGCGTGACTTGCCCGGCATCAACTCTCGGCAAGGGCTCGTACTGCCTCCGGAGCTCAGCTGGATTCCATCTCCCGCTCCATCGAGGCACGGTGGCGGGCCGACCCGCTACCCTCTCCCAGGCGGGCGCGACAACAAGGGGGCTGGTCACGACCACCGCTGGAGGAGCTGTCGTCCGATGGGGAGTCACCAAAGCTTGGCGGGCCTCAGGCACTGTTGCCCGCGTGCCTCCCACCACCTTCATCTCGATCAACGCCGGGGCTGGGTGCATGGCCGCGGTCATCGTCTTCGGGGCAGCATCCAGCGCGGTGGCCGTCCTCCCCGAACACCCTCACGTAGTGGGTGGCATCGCCGTCGAACTTGAAGTGTAGAGTGCACCGTCGGCTCAGGCCGCGCGGGCGGGCAAATGTTTGCTAGCCGCGGGTTAGGGCTGCCTCCCCGGCGGTGGAGACCTCCAGCGTAGCCCAGGAGGCCCTGCTGCAACAACCATCCGCCTGAATCCAAAGGCCGCCCGGGGCACCAGCCAGAAGTTCACCTACAAAGAAGCGGGGGAGGTGGAGCCAGGTGCCAGTCGGGTCTGCCGACCACACGACGAACTCCGGAAGCACCTCCGCCAAGCGGGAACGCGGCGCAACTGCGGCGTACCTCTTGTTGGTAGCCGGGCGCCCACCGTCGCGCAGAGGACTGCTTCCACGACCACGAGAAGCCGCAGCGGGGGCCGTAGGGTGCTTGCGAGGGCGGCCCCAGCCACGCTTGGTCGGAGGCGAGCCAGGCCCTTCCTGGTGAGCCTTTCCTTTCTCCACAGCCGAGAACCTCTTCGGCGGAGCCATGGGGACGACGAGCGGCCGGGAAGAAGAAGGGGAGTAGCAGGAAGGGATGGACTAGAAGGGCTCGCGCCGTTCCATACATATAGCCGGGGGAGGCCAACCGCCGGCCTCCACGATCACAGGTAATCATGACCCGTTTTGCATGCAGGGACTTGTCAAGTCGTGCGGTTGCTGAGGCGTTGTGGGGAAACAGGGACGCCCACGTCCAATCAACCGCCATGCAGCGCCCAAGGCCACAGGCTATTGGGGCCCGCGGCGCTTCGCACTTGCCCCTTCGCTTCTCTGCTAAGCCAAGTCCAGACGCGCCTTGGGCCCGGGGGCTACTGTCGGCATTCTGGGAACGGGGGTACCCAGACTTACCTGCCTGCGGCCTGCGGCGTGGCTCAAGGAGTGGCCCAGTATGGCCCATCGTCATCGACACAAGCTCAAGACCCTCGCGAGGGGCCAAGCCTCGCGGGGCCGACGACAGGGAGCCTCCTCAGGCACGGCCTCGTCAGGCTGGCTCGCAAGGAGGCGGAGAGATCAAGGCGGGGTACCTCACGAGGTGCCCGTGATGCAAGCCATGACGACCGAAGCTAGACGGGCACCGGCCTGCGCAGAGTCCTTGTTTCCTCTTTGGTGCAAAGGGGGCAAGCGCATGCAAGGGTATCAAGCAAAGGCAGCCATTTCGGTGCAACAAGACCAAGACCAGCAGAACGGCGGGATGGAGGTCATCGTGGAGCCCAAGCCGGCGTCATCATCAGAGCCTTTGGCAGGCGAGGACCAACTTTAGTCAGGATAAGTGTACTAGATGTTCCCCTTCAAAATGGCCAATTGTTGGCGCCCTTCACTCTCAATATTTGGCAAGAGAACCAGGGCCTTGCTCTATAAATAGGACTAGCCACTCTCAAGAGAAGGGGGATGAAAAGAAGAACAGTCGAACCTTAGCGAGAACCACCCACACAAGAACACCCCTCGCGAGGCTGTTCTTCCTTTGTATTGTTCATCATCAGCCCCTGAGGCAATCCACCACAGCACAAACTAGAGTAGGGTACTACACCACAATGGTGGCCCGAACTAGTATAAACCTCGTGCCCCTTGTGTTGTTCTTCGTGTAGTTTAGATCCTTTGCAAGGCGACGAGACGTGGGTAGGTAGGAGGTGTGATCTCCGCGCGCACCCCAGAGTTCGAACCTTGAGGGTCTGCCGGAACCCGAAATCCGACACGTACCACCAATCGCGGCAAGTGGGGAATGAGCAGGTTCTACCAGGCAAGTGGGGAGGCGCAAAGTTTATTGCCTTTATAAATAGATAAGGCCCCTTCTCCTTTACCCACGCCTTCTCCTTCTGCTTGTCCATTCCCTTTCACTAGAGCCCTTTGCGCCCAAGCGTCCGTCTTCTCCACCAAAAGAGGTTCTCCGAAAATGCCCGGATCCGGATCAGGAAGCAAATGGATGGCCTCTACCATCTAGGAGAAGGATATCAAAAGGCTTCGGGAGGCCTGGTACCTGGCCAAGAAAATCGGCCACCATCTTCCAACGGCGGGACAGATCGTCCCTACTCCGGAGTCCCACGAGAGGGTTGTGTTCCTCCCTCACTTTGTCCGCGGGCTCGGGTTTCCCCTTCACCCATTTGTTTGCGGCATCATGTATTATTACGGGATTGATTTTTATGATCTGTCCCCTAACTCTTTCCTCAACATCTCGACCTTTATTGTCGTGTGTGAGGCCTTTCTCCGTATTTGGCCACACTTCGGCTTATGGTTGAAGATCTTCAACGTGAAGCCCAAGGTGGTGAATGGCGAGTACACCGAGTGCGGAGGCACCATGGTGAGCAAGATGCCCAAGGTCACATGGCCGACAGGCACCTTCAATGATTCTGTCAAGGAGTAGCAGCAGTAGCGGTTCTACATCGCTGAGCCGCGCGGCAAAAAATGGACCGCTACTCCCGAATTCAGATCCGGGGCCCCCTTGTGGCTCACGTCCTGGCCCAAGAAGGTCCTGAACTGGTCCTCATCTAATGAACTGTTGGTGCTCCAAACGCGCGTCAAGGGTATGGTAGACAAGGACATCAAGCTCGTCAATGTAGTCCAGGCGATGTTAGTTCGCCTGGTTCTTCCTTGCCAACACCGGACCTGTAATTTGTGGGAGTATGACTCGACCGAGCACCAGACCCTGCGGGAGCTCTACGGCTCCTCGCACAAGGATATCTAGAAGGTGCTCTTCAAGTCCGGCAAATCGTGGCCGGACTCCGCCGAGGATCGTGGGTATCAACTATCCCGCCCCACAAGTCCGGTAAGTCATCGCTATGTTTTGTCCATCCATGTTTAGCTGGCATATCCCGAGGAAGATGCTTTATCATGCTTTACACAATTACCCCAGTGATGGACGGAGAAGGCAGGGCGGATACATTGTCCGGCCCCGCTACCAGAAGAACCCGCAGGACCACTTCTGACGAAGATGCTGGTCCCAGCGCCTTACAAGGCTCCAAAGAAAGAGGCCTTCAAGGAGGCCAAGGAGACTAGGAACGGCCTTCGTCGCCGCGGTGCTTCAGACACAAAATCCGAAGATTCCAACGCCCATCCTTCCTCCGAAGATGACGAGGAGGAAGAAGATGAGTCCCCCATGGGGGGAGGAAAAAAAGGACGGCCTCCTCATCATTGGAGGCCGAATTGCCTAAGAGGGGAAAGACCCCCCTTCCAGAGGCGTCCACCACGGCTACCGATAGCAGCCCGGAGTGGGATCCCAGGGCCTAGCCCCTGGTAAACTCGTGAGTACACAAAATCCGAACACGCCTATGCATCGAGGATCATTAAGGCATAATTTTTTAACTTGTGCCACACTTTTTGCAGCCCGGCGAGGTCTCGCACCGAACAGTCCTTGTCGGAGGACTCGTTGAGGTCAGATGCCCTAGAGAGTGAGACACCTCCAAAGGCCCCTTCCGCGAAGCCTGGGCATGACACCGAGGTGTCATCCCAGAAGGACCCAGACCAGGGAGGGCATACCTCAGGGGCCGGATACACAGGAGCGAAGGCTCCCGTGAGCGTCGACGGCGGGGGTGATATTGAATTCGACCCACAGCCGGACACAGTCTCGGAGACCTTTGAGGTTCCATGATCTGGCAGGCAGCCCCCCTTTACTGGAGGGGGAAGCCTGCTTCGCCAACCACCTCTACCCAACCAGAGGTGCGGGGTAGCCTATCAACGACGCTAAAGAGTGCTTCCATCATCGATGAACATCGCGCCCGTATGGGTGCGGTGATTGAGAAGATTTGGTCCGCTGAGAGTGGACTGAATGAATCCTGCATCAGCCTTATAAAAGGCTTTGAGGTGTGTTTTATGAGATTTTGAAGATTGTCATAGTATGGATAGTAGCCCCTGATACGCTGTCTGGTGAGAGAAAGAACCGGACAGAGGATCAAATTTCGGTTCATAGGAGACTCACTTAATGACATATATCTCTTTCTTTATAAACAGGTGTCTGTAGCGACTGCCGCCTCTCATGCTGCGGAAGTAATCGGACTGAAGCAGAGTCTGGAGCGGGCCGAAGAAGAACTTGGCCGAGTGAAGAAGCAGTTGGAGGACAATCAAGGTATGCCGAAACCTTGTTAATTGTAGCACAAATGGGTAGGCGTGTCTGATGATAGTATTTGTATTGTGCACTCTAGGGGCGAATGTTGAAATTGAGGCGCTTCAGAAGGCTGTGGCCGAAGCCGAAAAGAAGGCAGCCGCAGAGCAGGCCCTTCGTGAGAAGCACGAGGCCACGGTCCTTGGAGCCAAATGAGAGCTCGCAGAGGCCGTAAAGAAAAGCGAGACTTTGGAGCAGAGTCTATCGGGGAAAGAATCCGAACTCGCCCAAGCTCTCCAAGCCGCAAATGATGCTCGGGAGGAAGCCCAAGGTGCTCTGAAGGACATTCAGGAGGCGAGACAGATTGCGGCTAGTAAGGCTTTTTCTTATTCAAGGTGTTTATTATGTAATGACATGAGAAGTTCAAGGTGGCGAATTGAATTCTTATTTCTCCAGGGGCATTTGCAGAGCTACCACACAGCATATCTGACGCTGCTCAATTCTATCAGGATGAGGAGAAGAAGACTGCAGAAAAGCTCTTCTGGTCGCAGTATTTGGCGCCGAATTATCCGGTGTCATTTGTCGATCAACTGAAGCAGCTGATCGAACTGCACAAGGCGGCCGAACTAGCCATAAAGGACTTAGTTGTCCGGCTATGGCCCGTCGAGCCAATTCCCAGCAGCTACTTTGGGCTCGTGAAGCGGATTGTGAGTGCTTGCCCTCGGCTCGAAGTCATTAAGCGGTTTGTTTGTATAGAAGGTGCACGAATGGCGTTTGCCCGTGCGAAGGTGAACTGGGGGAAGCTTGACGCTGAAAAGTTGATGACTAAGGGACCGCCAGAGGGGAAGGAGCACCGCAAGCCCGAACTGTATTATGATAGTGTCCTGAAAGGAGCCCGCCTTGTGGCAGAGCAATGCACCAAAGACATTGTATTTCAATGAAGACAGTCATGCTATCCTTTGTAAGGCGGAACAAAGTCACTTTCATTATGTGTTGTCTGTTATGTGAAAGTTTTTCCTCCTGTGCGGCCGTTATATATTAATCCTGAGAGTTGGTCAGTGGTCGGCCTCTGCCCCCACGTAGAAAGTACGGGGGTGTTTGGGATAAACCTGAACACTCTTGATCCCATTTTTGGGTCCTTGAAGGAGGTGTTCAGCACAACGAACCAGGCAATCAGGCTATAGGGCTTTATCACTCTCACTTAGCCATAGGAGTTGAGGTAAGGTAGGCTCAGCCCCTGGTGTTCGGAAGACCGCACGAGGGGCTCTATCAGCACCTGATCGGAAGACTGATCCATTGCATGCTGCATTGGTTATGGCATTATGCGGAATAAATCCTTAAAGATTTTACAACCTCTTGAATAGCTGACCAGCTCTTGCCCTATCATGACAGTCAGTTTTCGGCTTTCTCTACTGAGGTGCTCGTCCGGAAGAACCGAGACACAACCGCAGTAGTTCTCCCAGTGCTACCTTAGCCAATATAGCGGAATGTAAGGTACCAAAACATGTGAGCCGGGCAAACCCAACTATTGACCCAAGACATGATTCGGAGCTGATGCATATAATGCTATAAGTTCGGGGTGCCGAGCGACCGAGAAGGTGGTCGGACTTTGATACCATAGTGCAGGTATAATGAAGCCCCTGGCGTAGCAAGGCATGACACGATGTACGGATGCCATTATGACGAAAGGTGTCAATGAGAAATGATAGCAGATAAGCGTCATATAACTCTACATGGTGTATTTGATGTTTATAAAGAAAAGGAGGCATGACGGCTAACCTGCTTAGACCGGGTGGAGGGGAGCTGTGTGCGAATCCGAATTATATCCGGATTATCTTCGAGGGGGGGGGGGATGTCGAAATATTCCCCCTTTGCGTGTCCGAGCTGATCCCATGCTGCCAGTCCTGTTTTGCGCAAAAGCGAACTTGTAAAGAAAACGCTAGGGACATTTGTGTGCCATGGAGCAATTGAACAGCAGGGTGTGGCCCTTCCCAACTTATGCCGGAGTCTTTGATTGAGCCCTGGTCGAGCCGAGCTATCACGTCGTGAAGTAGTTAGGATTCCTTTGTCGGAGTCCGGGAGTTTGGCTATCGAATCAGAGTTCGATTAAAAGGCACAACTCGCTGCTTCTGTCGTTAAAGTGGCGGTAAAGTCTTTAGCGCCGAGGTCGAGTTCGGCCTTGCCCATAATTGTGATCACGTCACGTGGACCCTGTATTGTAAGCTTGCCATAGGCGTAGTGTGATACCGTGTTGAACGCGGCTCGCCCCAGTAGTGCATAATAGTTACTGCCTGGGGGGATAATGTCGAAGACTAACTCTTCGGCATGGTGATTGTTTGGTGATCCGAAGACTACCTCCAATGTGGTGGAGCTTATACGACTGGCCTTTCCACTTGGAATGACACCTTGAAAGGATGTTTTTAGTGGGTTTGATCCTCGAGCGATCAATATCTATCTGGCGCACTGTGTCCTGGTGCAGGAAGTTTGAACTGCTGCCTCCGCCCATAGGGGCTTGTGTGAGGTGGAACCCGCAAACTATTGGGTCAAGGATAAGTGTGACCGAATTGCCCTGGTTGATATTGGCCGAACGGTTTATACGATCGAACATGATCGGCCATATTTTATATGGTGGGGCGACTCACTTTGTTGAGTCGACGTCCCGAAGAGTGCGCGTCCGTTCCCATTTGGGGATGTGGATGGTGTTTGTCATGTTCACCGTTTTGGTTTGCGGAAGAGATTTCTTTTGCCCTCTACTGTTTGATGGTCTGGGCTCCTCGTCGTCTTCATCGCTTGGAGGACCTTCTCCTTGTTTTCAGCGCCTGACCTGCCGGCTTGTTTGAGGACCCAGCATTCTCTATTAGTATGATTGGTTGCCGTTCCTGGGGTACCGTGAATTTGACATGGGCGGTCAAGTATGCGGTTCAGGCCGGATGGGCCCGAATTGCTCTTTTGAATTGTCTTTTTCTATTGACCAGACTGAGAGCCACGGAATCCGGCATTGACTGCCGTATCTTGGGCATCATCATTGTTCTTGTGACGCTTATGTTTGTTGCGTCGGGATTGGAAGATGCTATCTCTGGCCTTTGATGTGCCAGGATTGTCTGCTGTATTGTTGTTATGAGTCAACCAGCTATCTCCGCCCGCACAAAAGCGGGTCATGATTGTCGTGAGGGCTGGCATGGATTTTGGCTTATCTTGGCCGAGGTGTCAGGCGAGCCATTCGTCGCAGATATTATGCTTAAAGGCCGCTAGGGCTTCGGCATCCGGACAGTCGATGATTTGGTTCTTTTTAGTTAGGAACCGAGTCCAGAATTTCCTGGCTGACTCTCCGGGCTATTGGATTATGTGACTTAGGTCATCAGTGTTCCGTAGTCGCACGTAAGTGCTCTGGAAGTTGTCGCGGAACGCGTCTTCCAGGTTCTCCCAACTGCCCATGGAGTTTGCCGGCAGGCTGCTTAGCCAATGTCGAGCCGGTCCTTTGATCTTAAGCAGGAGATATTTGATGGCATGTAGATCATCGTCGTGGGCCATGTGAATGTGGAGGAGGAAATCTTCAATCCATACCGCGGGGTCTGTTGTGCCATCGTATGATTCGATATTTACAGGTTTAAACCTTTCTAGGAATTCATTATCCATTACTTCCTTAGTGAAGCAGAGGGGGTGTTCGGCGCCTCTATGCCGGGCTATGTCATGATGCAGTTCAAATAAGTCTGGTCTGCTGTGTTTGGCCCGACCGGATTTTTTGTTAGTATATCCGACATGATGGTCATCATCACGTGTTGTGGCGCGCCCCCGCGATCCATAGATTGGTCTTGGCTGTCCTGCTTTGTTTTCCAGTATGTCTCGCAGGTCTTGCATGTAGCCCCTAGCCGTATTGTGTTGACGGCGGGGTGCGGGCTGGTGCTCGGGCTTTAGTGCCTCCTCCTCGAGTTCAGGTAGTAACATGCGCTTTGGGTAACTTCCGGTTGGGCGCTCAAGTCCGTATTCCTCGGCTGCCAGGACTTCAGTCCATCTGTCTGTCAGCAGATCTTGATCAGCTTGGAGCTGCTGCTTCTTCTTCTTCAGGCTTCTTGCAGTGGCTATAAGTCGGCGCTTGAAACGCTCCTGCTCGACGGGATCCTCGGGCACGACAAATTCATCGTCGCCGAGGCTCACCTCGTCTTCGGAGAGGGGCATATAGTTGTCATCCTCCAAGTCTCCGTCTGTCGCCTGTTCATCTGGGCTAGCTTGCCCGTCCTCCTGTTCGGCCTGCTCGAAGTTAGGCTGATCGGGGTTGCATTCGTCTTCGGCACCATCCGGATTGCTGTTGTCTCTTGTGCCGATATTGCTATGGCGGGGCTTGGAGCGGTGCCGATGACGCCCATGCTTTGATTGCTTCCCTAAGGGGTTATCCTCTGTTGCCTCATCGCCATTATTTTCTTTGGGGGTGTCCACCATATATATATATATATATATATATATATATATATATATATATATATATATATATATATATCATATGAAGAGGTGGCTATCCAGCGCCCTGTGGGCGGTGTTTCCTGTTCTTCTCCTGCATCGTTGTCCATACCATCGATGTCTTCGGAGTCGAAGTCGAGCACGTCGGTCAAATCATTGACAGTGGCTATTAAGTGGGTGGTGGGTGGGTAACGAATTTCTTCGTCATCCGCTTCCCACTCGAGCCAGATATAGTTTGGCCAAGAGTCTCCTGACAAAGAGAGAGACCTTAATGAATTTAGCACATCACCGAGGGGTGAGTGCTGAAGGATGTCTGCGGCAGTGAATTCCATAATCGGTGCCCAATCCGATTCGATGGGCACGGATGCACGCAGTTCGGACCCTGAAGCCGGAGACGAGTCCGGGGGTTCGGAGACACAGATTTCCTTAGAGGCGAAGTTTGTGTTCAGCTCCAAAGCCGATGAGTGTGTGGCTTCCGCGGCGGGGTCCATCCACCCGTTCTTGGATTGCGTGATTTGGTCTAGATTGAAGTCCGGAGCTGCAGCAGGTGCGATGCCCTGAACACGGTCCGATGGCAGATCTAAGTCATGCTCGTCGTGGCCGTCCGGCGCTCCTGACGCGGGCCCGAATGCGTCGAAGATCAAGTCTCTGCGGACGTCGGCCATGTAGTTAAGATTTCCGAACCTGACCTGATGGCCAGGGGCATAGCTGTCGATCTGCTCCAGATGGCCAAGCGAGTTGGCCCGCAATGCAAAGCCGCCGAACACGAAGATTTGTTCGGGCAGAAAAGTCTCACCCTGGACCATATTGTTGACGATTGAAGGAGCCATCAAACCTTGCAGCGATGACACAGAGAAACTCTCAATGAAAGCACCAATGTCGGTGTCAAAACCGACGGATCTTGGGTAGGGGGTCCCGAACTATGCGTCTAAGGTTAATGGTAACAAGAGGCTGGGGACACGAGTTTTACCCAGGTTCGGGCCCTCTCGATGGAGGTAATACCCTACTTCCTGCTTGATTGATCTTGATGATATGAGTATTACAAGAGTTGATCTACCACGAGATCGTAGAGGCTTAACCCTAGAAGCTAGCCTATGATTATGATTGATGTTGTCCTACGGACTAAACCCTCTGGTTTATATAGACACCGGAGGGGGCTAGGGTTACACAGAGTCAGTTACAGAGTAGGAGATCTATCATCTGAATCACCAAGCTTGCCTTCCATGCAAAGGAGAGTCCCATCCGGACACGGGACGTAGTCTTCAATCTTGTATCTCCATAGTCCAACAGTCCGGCCAAAGTATATAGTCCGACTGTCCGGATACCCCCTAATCCAGGACTCCCTCAGTCATCTCGTCTGATCTTATACCGCAATGCACTGCATACCGGACATGCGCTCAAATACTCGTACGCACCATGGTACAGGATGCAGTCATTAGGGAATGCATGTATCTTCCGGAGCTCCAATCCTAGAGGGCATACAACCTTCTTTGCTGCATATGTACTGTCGAGCAATTCGTTATCCTTTGGAAGCTTCTTCTTCAATATTTTCAATAGCTTCTCAAATCCTTTGTCAGGCACACCATTCTCTGTCTTCCACTACAACAATTCCAGTACGGTACCGAGCTTTGTGTTGCCATCTTCGCAATTGGGGTACAAACCTTTTTTGTGATCCTCTAACATGCGATCGAAAGCTTCTCCTTTTGACTTTCGCACTATCTCCTTGCATCAACAATGACCCGACAGAGATCATCATCGGGCACATCGTCTGGTTCCTCTTGATCTTCAATAGCTTCCCTAGTTGCAGCATGATCGTATTCAGGGGGCACATAGTTTTCATCGTCCTCTTCTTCTTTGATGTCTTCCATCATAACCCCTATTTCTCCGTGCTTGGTCCAAACATTATAGTGTGGCATGAAACCCTTATAAAGCAAGTGGGTGTGAAGGGTTTTCAAGTCAGAGTAAGACTTCGTATTCCCACATATAGGGCATGGACAACACATAAAACCATTCTGCTTGTTTGCCTCAGCCACTTCAAGAAAATTATGCACGCCCTTAATGTACTCAGAGGTGTGTCTGTCACCGTACATCCATTACCGGTTCATCTGTGTGCATTATATATAATTAAGTGTGTCAAAAACCATTACAGAACATCATGAATAGATAATTAAGTGACCAAATTAATAGAAGTTCATCATCACATTAAAACCAAAGTACATACATAGTTCTCATTGAACAACATATAGCTCTCCAGAGCATCTAATTAAACCATACATTGAAACTATGTAAAACATTTCAATGCGAAAACAAATGCGATCATAATCGCAACTAAGGTAACAATTGATCCAACGACATAATGATACCAAGTCTCGGTATGAATGTCATATTTTCTAATCTTTCTAATCTTCAGCGCATTGCATCCATCTTGATCTTGTGATCATCGACGACATCCGCAACATGCAACTCCAATATCATCTTCTCCTCCTCAATTTTTTTTATTTTTTTCCTTCAAGTAATTATTTTCTTCTTCAACTAAATTTAACCTCTCGACAATAGGGTCAGTAGGAATTTCCGGTTCACATACCTCCTAGGTAAATAAAATCTATGTCACGTTGGTAGGCATTATTGTCATGAACAATAAATGAACCAAATAGTTATAAAATATAATATATACCACATCCAAATCATAGACAGGACGAGGGCTGATGGGGGCGGATACCAAAACCATCGCACTATATAATAAGAAGCAATAATGAAAGTAAGAAAATTATACAAGTATCTATCTAAACATACAAGTAAGAATTTTTTTCCTTTCAGAAAGAAGATAAGAACAAGAGGCTCACCACTATGGTGCCGGCAACGAGATCGGCACGGGCGATCGACGGTGGTGAAGACGGGGACGGGACATGACAGACCACTAAACCTAGATAAATATTGAGGAAAATGGAGCTTGGAGGTCGAGCTTGGAGAGGAGAAAGCTTAAGTAGTGTGGCTCGGGCATTCCATCGAACAACTCATGTGCATAGGAGGTGAGCTCGAGCACCACAAAGCCCTCCCCTCGCCGGCCAGAAAAATAGAGCAGTGCGGAGTGCTCTGCTCGCCGGCGAGGGGGTATATATAGGCATCACATTGGTCCTGGTTCATGGCTGGAACCGGGACTAAAGGACACCCTTTAGTCCCGGTTCAAGCCACCAACCGGGAACAATGGTGGTGGGCCAGGAGCGAGGCCCATTGGTCCGGGTTCGTCCCACCAACTTGGATCAAAGGGGCCAGAGGAACCAAGACCAATGCCCCGACGAGGACCGGCAGGCCCCCTGGCCTCACAAACCGGGACCAATGCCCCCATGGGTCCCGGTTCTGGACTGAACCGGGACTAATGGGCTGGCCCGGCCTGAACCAAAGCCCTGTTTTCTACTAGTGGTTGCAGGAGGTGGGTGTTCAGACTCAACATTCTCACCCTGAAAATCAAACCGATGGTTGTAGATGCTGCCATCACGCTCATCCTCAACGATCATGTTGTGCATGATCACACAAGTAGTCATCACCTCCCAAATCTTCTCAATGCCCCATGTCATGTAGGGTTTCAAACTATACCCCATCAAGACTGAAGCACACCAAATGCACACTCCACATCTTTCCTAGCACTCTCCTGCATTTGGGCAAACCTCTGTCTCTTCTCTCCTTGCGGATTGGGTATGGTCTTCACAAGAGTGGACCACTGGGGATAGATACCATCAGCTAGGTAATATCCCTTGTTGTAATGATGGCCATTGATCTCAAAGTTGACCTCCGGGCAGTGGCCTTCTGCAAGCCTTGCATACACTAGAGAATGTTGAAGAACGCTAATATCATTGTGAGAACCAACCATGCCGAAGAAAGAATGTCATATCCATAGATATCGTGAAGCCACAGCTTCAAGTATGACAATGGCACCTTTCACATGTCCCTTGTACTGCTCCTGCCAAGCAAATAGACAGTTCTTCCACTTCTAGTGCATACAATCTATACTACTATGCCTGGAAAGCCCCTCTCGGCATTAATCGTCAACAACCTCTCTATATCAGCGGCATTTGGTTCTCTCGGGTATTCAGGACCAAACACTGCCACCACGGCCTTGCAGAAACTATACATTGAGAGGAGATATGTGGACTCACTCATACGCACATACTCATCCACAAGGTCATCGGGAATTCCATATGCAAGCATGTGAATAGACGCAATGCATTTCTGGTAAGAAGAGAAGCCAAGCTTGCCAAGGGTGTCCTCTTTGCATTCAAAGTATGGGTCATATGCAACCACACCTTCCCGAATACGATGGAACACATGCCTCCTCATTCAGAAGCGGCGACAAAATTGATGCAGTTTGTAGAGCGAGGTTCTCTCAAAGTAATCGAAATAGAGGAGATCGTGCCCTTTCTCCCTATTGTGGTTCAAGGATGGAGCATGGCCAAGGATTGATCCCCTGAATAGAGGTTGCATCCTACAGATGTGGTCATGGACGACCAATGCTGCCACCACTATGTCCTTGTTGTCCGAGGAAGAATCATCGTTGAACAAATGAAATTGTGAAAGAAGTACTCATCTCCCCTATCCATGGTACCTTGCGAGCAAAGCGTCGAACACCTTGCGGTCGTGGTGGAGACGCGGAAGAAAAGGGCACGTCGAGCCCGTCGGTGGGCATCAAGGTGGACGACCGCGTGCGAAGGGCGGAGAGACACTAGGGGAGGAAGAAAAGGGGCTGCTCCACCGACGGGCAAAGCAAGGTGGACGACGGGTGTGGCGGCGGCGATGGTGAGGGGTCGAGGGCGGAGCGAGGAAAGGGGAGGAAGAAATGGGGTTGTGCCACCGACAGGCGAGCCAGGGGAGGACAATGGCACGCATTGCGCCCGTCCGCGCATGTTCATTCGGCCACAAATGTGGCCCAAACTTGGGCCTGGAATGGGTCGAAAGCGGACTGAAAACATACATTTGTCCATTTTCTCCCATGCGTTGGGCCGTGGTTTGTTGGGGAACGTTGCATGGGAAACAAAACTTTCCTACACACAAGTAAGATCTATACAAGAGGGGAGATTGTGTCTACATACCCTTGTAGACCGAAAGCGGAAGCATATATAACGCGGTTGATGTAGTCATACTCTTCGCGACCGGTCACGATCCAACTGATCTAGTGCCGAACGGACGACACCTCCGAGTTTAGCACACGTATGACTCGATGATGTCTCCTCCTTCTTGATAGCAAGAGAAGGCAGAGAAGTAGATGTGATCACAACCAGCACGACGGCATGGTGGTGATGGTGGTGGAGCTAGTTCAACAGGGCATTGCCAAGCACTACTAGAATGAGGATGGAGGAGCTATGGAATAACGGGAGAGAGAGGGGCGCCCAGGGCTTGGTGTATCCTCTTTGGGCGCCCCTCCCATCTATATATAGGTGGAGGGGCATGGGGAATATCCCCTCCAAGCGCTAGGGCGCAGCCAAGGGGGGGGGAGGTGGAATCCTAGTCCTCCTCCTTCCCTTCCATACAAAAGTGGACTTTCCACCTTCCCCGACTGCATGGGCCTTGAGGGACTTGTGCGCCTGGCCCAATAAGCCCAGGGTGCCTCCCCTTAGCCCATGCCAACTCTTGGGACGTGGTGGAACCGTTGGTGGACTTCTGGACTCCTGTGGAAGTTTCCTGAACCTTCTAGAAGCTTCCCGGTACAATACCGAAAAAACTGAAACTTTTTTCTGGAACCCTGAAACCAACTTTCCATGTATAAATATTTATCTCTCGACCATTTTGAGACTCCTCGTGACATCCGGGGTCTCATCCGGGACTCCGAACAACATTCGGTTACCAATCATCAAATATCCGAATACTACTCTGGCATCAACGAACGTTAAGCGGGCGACCCTACGGGTTCGGGAATCATGTACTCATGACCGAGACACCTCTCTGGTCAATAACCAATAGCGGGACCTGAATGCCCATATTGGTTCCTACATATTCCACAAAGATCTTTTTATCAGTTGAGCCATGATGTCAAGGATTCAGTTAATCCCGTGTGCAGTTCCCTTTGTCCGTCGATATGTTACTTGCCCGAGATTCGGTCATCAGTATCTCATATCTAGTTCAATCTCGTTACCGGCCAGTGTCTTTACTCATTTCATAATACAAGATCCCGTGACTAACTCCTTAGTCACATTTCTTGCAAGTTTCTTGTGATGTTGTATTATCGAGAGAGCCCAGAGATACCTCTCCATCAAACGGAGTGACAAATCCCAGTCTCGATCTATGCCAACCCAACAGACACCATCAAAGATACCTGTATAGCACCTTTATGATCACCCAATTACGAAGTGATGATGTTTGATAGCACACAAGGTATTCCTATGGTATCCGGGACTATCTAGCATTCATCATTTACAACAGGTTTATGCATCTCCAGAAAATATTAAGGATTCTCTATTTGCTAGTTGCCACATTGATGCCCCAGGTCTGGTGAGCTCATTCCATTTTGAGATATCTTCTTCAGTTTATTTGTACTGTTTATATACCTATTGTCGTGGAAAGGTCACGAGAGATGTCCTAGTAAAAGGACTTAGTCTGGAGCCATTGCAACTAGGTAGCTTAAAGGGGATAAACGGGACAAAGGACATGGGAGTTTATACTGGTTCGCTACCTTGCGGTGAAGGTAAAGGCCTAGTCCAGTTTGAGGTGGTATTGCTTATGTCTCGATTACGAGGGAGCGAATCCGCTTGACCTACCTTTCGATCTGTTGCTTCTTGTCCTGAACCGCCGCCGGGTCGTCCCTTTATATACACAGGTTGACGCCCAGTGGCTCACGGAGTCCCGGCCGGCTCATAGATAACGTGTCCGGCTCGGTGACTATCTTTACATGCCTTACAATACAAGTCTTTACATATATGGCGGTTTACCCTTATGGGCCTTAAGTCGCCTTTGGGCCTTGGGCCCTTAACTAAACCACCATCTTTAATATCCTTGTGGGCTCCACATGATGAATCGCCATAGGTATAATCCGGCCCCTCCTGGGCGAGTCATACCTAATAGTTATATCCCCAACATTAGGCCCCAGATTGATTTGAACTAGTTCATGTCAATCTTCAATACTTAGAAAAAAATCTTCCCTTCTTCATTTGTGCAAGAGTTCATAACCCGCCATGACGTCATCTTCTGGATTTGTGATAACCCGCCATGACATCACCTGCCATTAATTCACACAATATCCAACATATCTCAACGGATCTTTACCTTAATAACCGTCCCGAGAATCGAGGCGCCTGGGCAGCTGGATAACCATGTTTTGGCCTCCTCGTTTTTCGCGCCCACTTATTTGCCTTCTCCTTATAAATAGTCACGACCAACCTCTTCTCATTCTCCCCCTTTCCATCGTCTTCCTCCTCTCGCGACTCTCTGCCACTCGAGCTCCGCCGCCGCTACGAAGCACCTCGTCTTCCTCGTCCTTGGCCGCTGCATCAACCTATGTCGGACCAGAGTACACCGGCGCTCCACCACAGTCGGATCGGCATCTGTAAGTGCTCCTCCTCCAACACTTCAGATCACATTAGGGTTTCGGCTGTTCTTCGTGTTCTTCATAGTTCTTTCTTAGTTCTTCCACTGTAGCACCCTTTGATCTAAAAAACGGCATAAAACTTGTGTGGTAGTAGTTTCGCCTTTGCCTTCAATACTAGTGGACCCATTTTCCTTTGAAAATAGATCTCATTAGAGCTTATGAACTCCCCTGCACTGGTTTTAGGTCTTGATTTATTTTCTTTTTCTAAACTGCCGCCGATCCGAAATAATAATTGCAATATGTGAAACTTGTTTGTACGGTCTTAGCAAAAAACTGCATCTTGATAGATCCACTTAGTCATGGGGGCTCATATCACCGGCTGTAGTTAAATTCAATGCTCAATAGATTTTTCTTCTGATAGACATCAAACTGTGCATGGCGGCTTATATAACCCGCTGTAACTAGTCATATACCATTAGGCCCCCTTTTAAGCCGCCATTCTGAATACATGTTGTAATATTGTCCGTCCGGCTTAATTTGAACCGGCAAACTTTGTTCTTTTTTCCTTTTAGGCTTCCTTCATAATGCCGCCTAAAACAACCACTTCCTGTAACTGGGTTCCTTCCGTCGTCACGGAGAGCACACTTCAAGACTTTGTGAAAACTGGTTATCTACCGAAGAAGTCTGTCATGTCTTACAGCGCCCCCAAGCCGGAAGAAGAAAAACCTCAGCCAAACGAAGGCTAAGTCATTGTCTTTACTGATCATATGAACCGGGGCTTCTCTCCGCCCGGCTCTATGTTCTTCCGGGACGTTCTGCACTTTTTCAACCTTTATCCTCAAGACATCGGACCCAATTCCATGTAAAATATTTGCAACTTCCAAGTGTTCTATGAGGTGTACCTTCAAGAGGAGCCCGGTGTGGATTTATTCAGAGAGTACTTCTATTTGAACCGCCAGAATGAGCATTCAAACGGATCCAGTCTAGAGCTTGGTGGAATCTGAATTCAGCGCAGGAGGGATGTTATCTTCCCTTACGCCCGTCTGCCGAGTCACCCCAAGGACTGGAACCAGACATGGTTCTATTGCAAGGACACCTCTCCAGCTGACGAGAACCAGCTGCACAGCTTTCGCGCCCCGCATCTTGAATCAAATCATCCTCTTCCTAACAAGCTATCAGCTGCTGAACGCAAGAAACTCGCCCCTACCTTTGCCAAGGTCAAGGCTCTGTTGGGAAACGGCCTAACTGGCATTGACTTGGTTCGATGCTAGGTTTCATGGCGGGTCATTCCACTGAGTCGCTGAGACGGCTTAATGTGCGCTTATACTGGTGCCAAAAAAGATCCATTGCGCCACAGCTCTGAGGACTTAACTGACGATGCCATCAATGAGATGACAAAGTCTCTTTTACATGAAATCCTGGTAGACTGCAGCAGGGCGGGTCTAAGCCCTTTCTGCAAATCTAACCCGGGTCCAGAAGTAAGCCGCCAAATTACTTATTTTTACCTTCCTCCTTAAATACCTTGTTTTAACTCATCCTTGATGATTTTCACAGGCTGATGACGATTTCTGGAAGAAAGAGTATGATCATGAAGCTGCCAAGAGAGCCAGGAAGGCTAAGAAAGCCGCCAAGACAGCCACCAAAAAGAGGGGAAAGAAGCCCAACGCTTCTGAAGTGCTTCAACTGGACGACACCTCTGAGTCAGAGGTAGCCCTTGATTCTCTTGGCTCCTTTTTCAACTATCTTATTGGCACTGATTATCATTAGGATGACATGAGAACGAGTCAGGCAGTTGAAGAAGAGGTAACTATTATTTCCTCCGACTCTGAGCCCTTGCCAAGACAAAAAATTGAAGAGTAACCCGAAAAGTAAGCTTTTCACACCCCTTAGCTCATCTGGATCCTCACTTTCTTTTGAAGCAACAACAACATGAGAGCCGGCGACAGACTCGGACCAGCAAGGATGCAGAATTATCCTCCAGCTTACCGAACACTCTGAGGAAGCGTCGAAATGAGGTCACCCCCGACTTAAACTCTTTTTATCCTTTGGCGGGTCTCACTCGTCAACCACTCAATTCTTCTGACTCAAATTATCAGGAAACCTCTCATTCCTCTTCTGACGACTCAATTCAATCTAATCTGTCGGCTTTCAAGACCGCTCCTGGGTAATGGTGACTTACTTATCATTTACTCATTATGATCCTTTTTATACTTATACTGACTTTTATGACTCATGCAGTGGAAAAGCCAAGCCTAGCAAGAGGACAAAGATGAATAGGCCGGTCGAGGATCCGAAAGTCAATGATTTGGAGTAGCAGACCCCAGCACCTGAAACCTCCATCCCTCAATCATCTGAGCCGGTTCTTGATATTCCATCAATGACACCTGCGACTCCTGTTGATCAAGTCTGTGACAACACTTTGAACCCTGAAGCACCAAGCCCTGTCAAGATGGCCGACTCACAAGGCGATGATGTAGTGATCACCAAGACCGGATTTGAAGAGCCGGGATGACCTACTGTCCTGGCCAAGCACTCTGCTAAGGAAGAACACTTTGAGCAACGCAAAGTGTGATTTGATGTCGCCAATTATTCTCAACTGAGCATTGGTGAAATATACTCTGGCTTTCTCAGACAAGTACATAGTAGCCGTGAGCTTGAAGTTGACATGGTGAAGCAGATGCACCAAAAAAATTGAGGTATAGGCTCCCCCATTCTTTAAGTTATGCATATCCTGCCAGCCCCGAAGTAAACTGCTTATGATGAATTTGAATATGTTGTAGACTTGATCACCATGAACATGAATATGATGTAGACTTAAAGCTCCGGTTTAAAATAGATATGTCTTGATTTGTACTGAACTCGTCACCCCCAAGGGTCGGTTTAATCTGTATGAATGAGCCGGTCCTTCGTACTCTTGAACATAGTACTTACTTGTGTAGTTCTCATGAGCCAGCTATGGCCGGTTGTAGCACCAAGGGGTCGTCGTAAAATTGCAACAAGACAAGCAAGATGCATTAGCCCCCAAGTGCCAAGTACTCTTGCTCGCAAAGTGCTTGGGACTTATTCACATAAGCCGCCACATAAATAGAGCTTTCGGTAGACATTAGCCCCCAAGTGCCAAGTGTTGTTGCTTGCAAAAGGCTTGAGACTTAATGTTTTGAACTAACGTTGAATTATGATTTTGATCCGGTGTATGAATAGACCACCACTGCTCAACTTCAATCAGAGCTGTATGACTTGAAGACTCATCTCGAGCTGCAAGAGGTTGAGACCCAGAAGGCGAATTCAAAGTTTGAATTTAGTGTGGCTGAAGCAAAAAAAGTGAAGACCGGCTTTGAAGTTGATAAAAATGCCTGGGCTGAACAGAAAATAGCCTTAACACAACGGGCTCAGAAGGCAGGCGTGGCTCTCCAGGAAGCGACCACTGAACTCACCGGCTTAAAACGCCAGGTGTCTCAGATGGTTTCTGTTATCTTTGGTAAATCGCCTTATGATTATCAAATTTGAATATCTTCCTTGATGATATGAACCACTTTTAACCCATCCAATGATTATTTTGTAGGCCCCAGAAGCACCAATCTCAACCAAGATATGCTTGTGAAGCTGAAGGCGGTTTACACATTGGTGGAGCAGCTTTACACTGGTGCTCAGCGCGCATTGGCCACAATTTCTCCATCTAATGAAGCCCCCACACTCTTGGTTGATGTGTTAAGGAAACTTTCCACCTTACCCGAGAGGTTTAATGAAATGAAGCGATCATCTGCGAGAGCCGGGGCTGTGACTTCCTTAAGCCAGGCCAAAGCATGGTTACCGGAGTTAGACTCGGCCGATACCTCTATCGGGTATCCAAGCTTCAAGGAAGACGGCACTCTGTTTGACTAGAAGGACTTTGCTGCTTGCGTGAAGGATATACATCCTCTGGCCAGTCTAATTGCCAATGAGACATACCTCACCAAGTATCAATCAGCTTATGACATGGGAAATCAGAAGATGCCAACGCCGTCTTACAAAGTGAAAGACCTGATCCCCCCAATCCTTAAGCACACATTTGCTCCTAAAGTTGAACCGTCCAAGCTAATTGATGATGAAGCTGAGTTCCAAGCTTTGAGTGGCATTGACTGGTCATCACCAACCTTCCAGGACATAGAACATGACGAAGAAGCGGAGAGGGATGATCCAAAAGCGTCATACCATCAAGAAGATTGATCCGCTGGGTGGTTCATATTTGTGACCTTCTGAAAAACAGTTAATCATTTGAACTCCGGGAGTCATGTAATAGGGTAGCAATAATTTGCTCTGTCGTGCCATCGTGCACGTTTGTGTTATGCTCAATGTTGTTAATCCGACGCTTTATAATTATCCTATTTACACTTATCATATTGTTTGACTCGTGCGGATGAAAATTCTAAATTATCCTGCACACAAAATAGATCACAAGATCCCTTGGCGGTTTACCGCAGGGCGGGTCATAATACCTCGCATATAACTACTAATGTTTTAACACAGTTATAGATAAGGGTACTGAACCCAAATTCAAATATAATAATAACAATATCATACCTGTGATATTGAATTGTACTGTCGGTTTATGATACCTTGTGCAGTAAGGGTGAGGGCTCAAAACTTCAGAAACCAATATTTCCAAGTGCTGGATATCATCATGTAAGGGCGAGTTGTCGCCTCTCCTTAAACCGGGTAATAGAAACCATGGGTAAGCTTCAAATATGAGCTGTGAAAGGGAAGGCTGCATGGCCGGGATTACTTTAAACCAAAAGGCAAGATAGTATCAAAAAGAACTGGAAAAACTTCAAGAAATCAAGCCAAATGTCAAAGCGAGGCTATGCTTCGAATAAGAGCAGGAAGCCGGACCATAAGAGTTAAAAACTATGATTCGAATACGATCAGGAAGGCCCCAAATGGTTTTTGGCATTGCGTCGATCAAAGGGGTACCAACAGCTATGATTCGAATACGATCAGGAAGCCCTTAGTGACCAAAGTATTTAACGGCTATGATTCGAATATGATCATGAGCCGGACCAAGAGGGGTTAATAGCTTTGACTCGAATACGATCCAGCCCCCAAGTGATCTAAGTGTTTACGGCTATGGTTCGAATACGACCAGGAAGCCGGATCAATGGGGTTAATAGCCATGATTCGAATACGATCAAGCCCCCAATGATCAAATTGTTGAATGGCTATTATTCGAATACGATCAATAAGTTGGACCAAAATGGGCTAATAGCTGTGATTCGAATACGACCAAGTCCCTAGATGATCAAAATGTTTACGGCTATGGTTCAAATACGACCAGGAAGCCGGCCAAAAGTGGTTAATAGCTACGATTCGAATACGATCCAGCCCCCATTTGGTCTTTTGAACTTATGATGATGAAGACACATGATTGTTGAAGATGAAACAACAGAGACCCTGCTTTATTATAATCATCATAATATATACATCGTCAAAAAATATGTACATCATAAGAGCCGGTGGCTCAAGTGTAGTAAGGCCGAAGATGAGCGATATTCCACGGCCGGCGGATCTCCTCTTCCGACTTACGTGAGTCCTTGTGCTCTCGAATATCGATAATGTAGTATGATCCATTGTTCCAGTTCTTGCTGATCACAAAGGGTCCTTCCCAAGGTGGGGATAACTTATGCATATCAGTTCGATCCTGGATGAGCCGGAGCACCAAATCACCTTCTTGAAAGGTTCTGGACTTAATCCGGCGGCTGTGGTAATGACGCAGCTCTTGTTGGTAAATCGCCAAGAGAGCCGCCGCAAGCTTTCGCTCCTCATCTAACAGGTCAAGTGCATCCTGACGTGTTTGTTCATTATCAGCTTCAACGTAAGCCGCCACGCGGGGCGAGTCATGACGGATGTCACTAGGGAGAACCGCCTCTGCTCCATAAACAATGAAGAAAGGCGTGTAACCCGTAGATATTTTGGGGGTAGTATTGATACTCCATATCACAGAAAGTAACTCTTACACCCAACAGCCCAGCATCCTCTACAACGGAACCATAAGTCGGGGCTTGATGCCTCTCAGAATTTCTTGATTGGCTCTTTCAGCTTGGCCATTGGACTGAGGGTGAGCTACTGACAAAACATCAAGTCAAATAAGCTCATGTTGACAAAACTCTTTCATAGCATCCTTGGACGGATTAGTGCCATTATTAGTTATGATGTTGTGGGGAAAGCCAAAGCGAAAAATCACCTTTTTAATGAATTGAACCGTTGTTGCCGCGTCACACTTGCTGACCGGCTCTGCTTCAACCCACTTTGTGAATTTGTCAACCGCTACCAAGAGGTGGGTCTTTTTATCTTTGGACCTTTTGAAAGGCCCAACCATATCAAGCCCCCAGACTGCAAACGGCCAAGTAAATGGAATCATTCTCAATTCTTGAGCCGGCACATGAGCTCGCCGTGAATTTTTTTGACAACCATCACATTTACTGACCAAATCCTCTGCATCAGCATGAGCCGTCAGCCAATAAAATCTATGACAAAAAGCTTTGGCTACAAGGGATTTTGAGCCGGCATGATGACCACAATCTCCCTCATGGATCTCAGAAGAATCTCACGACCTTCCTCAGGAGAGACGCAACGCTGGAATGCCCCAGTGACACTGTGGTGGTGTAACTTGCCGTTGGCGATTGTCATTGACTTAGACCGCCGGGTTATCTGCCTGGCCAAAGTTTCATCCTCAGGTAACTCACCCTGGGTCATGTAAGCCAAATATGGTACTGTCGAATCTGGGATAGCGTGAAGAGCCGCCACAAATTGTGCCTCCGGGTCAGGGACAGCCAGATCTTCCTCTGTAGGTAACTTGACAGAAGGGTTATGCAGAATATCCAAGAAAGTATTAGGTGGCACCGGCTTACGCTGAGATCCCAACCGGCTTAAAGCATCAGTCGCCTCATTTTTCCTGCGATCAATGTGCTCTACTTGATAACCCTTGAAGTACCCAGCAATAGCATCAACTTCGTGGCGATAAGCCGCCATGAGTAGATCCTTAGAATCCCATGTGCCTGAAACTTGTTGAGCCACCAAGTCTGAGTCACCGAAACATCCCACCCGGCTTAAATTCATCTCTTTAACCATCCGAAGACCATGGAGCAAGGCTTCATACTCAGCTGCATTGTTAGTACAGGGGAACGTCAACCTTAGAACATAAAAAAACTGGTCACCTCGAGGGGAAGCTAAGACAACTCCAGCCCCCGAGCCCTCCAATTTCCTGGACCCATCAAAGTGAATAGTCCAATATGTGTTATCTTGCTTTTCTTCAGGCCTCTGCAACTCTGTCCAGTCATTGATGAAATCCACTAGTGCTTGAGACTTGATGGCAGTGCGTGGCATATATTTTAAACCATGAGGCCCAAGTTCAATGGCCCACTTGGCGACTCGTCCTGTGGCTTCTCTGTTTTGAATAATATCTCCTAAAGGAGCAGAACTGACCACAATGATGGGATGACCCAGAAAATATTGCTTAAGCTTCCGGCTGGCCATGAACACCCCATAAAATAACTTCTGCCTATGTGGATATCTCTGCTTGGACTCAATAAGCACTTCACTGATATAATAAGTCGGCCGCTGAACCAGATACTCCTTGCCAGCCTCCTTCCATTCCAACACAATGGCTACACTGACAGCATGAGTGTTAGCAGCCACATATAACAATAATGGCTCCTTATCAATGGGAGCAGCAAGGACTGGCAGCTCAGCTAGCTGCCTCTTCAAGTCCTCAAACGCGTCGTTAGTGGCATCACTCTAGATGAAGTTATCTGTTTTCTTCATCACCTAATATAGCGGTATGGCCTTATCACCCAACCGGCTTATGAAACGGCTTAAGGCAGCAATACAACCCGCCAGACACTGAACATCATTGATACACGCCGGCTTTGCCAGGGAGGTGATGGCCTTGATCTTCTCCGGGTTAGCCTCAATGCCTCTGCTACAAACCAGAAAACCCAAAAGCTTGCCTACTGGCACACCAAAAACACACTTGGCCGGGTTAAGCATCATCTTGTAGACCCGGAGATTATCGAAGGTTTCTTTCAAATCATCTATCAAAGTTTCCTTCTCTCTAGATTTCACCACAATGTCGTCCACATAAGCATGAACATTGCGCCCAACCTGACTGTGAAGAAAATTCTACACACATCGCTGATAAGTCGCCTGGGCACTCTTGAGCCAAAAAGGCATAGACACATAGCAGAAGGCTCCAAAGGGAGTGATGAAAGTTGTCTTCTCCTGGTCCTTAACTGCCATCTTGATCTGATGACAACCAGAATAAGCATCCAAAAAAACTCAAATGCTCACAACCCGCCGTAGCATCAATGATTTGATCAATACGAGGGAGAGCAAAAGGATCAGCCGGACAAGCCTTGTTTAAGTCCATGTAATCCACACACATGCGCCAAGTGACATTCTTCTTAAGCACTAGCACCGGGTTAGCCAACCACTCTGGATGAAAAACTTCAACAATGAACCCATCCACCAAGAGCCGGGCCACTTCTTCACCAATGGACTTACGCCTTTCCTCGTTGAAACAACGAAGGAATTGCTTGACCGGCTTAAATTTCGGCTCAATATTGAGAGTGTGCTCAGCGAGTTCCCTCGGTACACCCGACATGTCAAAAGGTTTCCATGCAAAGATGTCCCAGTTCTCACGGATGAACTCGATGAGCGCGCTTTCCTATTTTGGATCCAAGTTAGCACTGATACTAAACTGCTTGGATGAGTCGCCAGGAACAAAATCAACCAGCTTGGTGTCATGGGCTGACTTAAACTTCAACATCGGATCATGCTCTATAGTTGGCTTTTTCAAAGATGTCATATCCGCCGGCTCAACATTGTCCTTGTAAAACTTCAATTCCTCTGTTGCACAGACGGACTCAGCATAAGCAGCATCACCTTCTTCACATTCCAGGGCTATCTTCCGACTCCCATGCACTGTGATGGTCCCTTTATAACCCGACATCTTGAGCTGTAGATAAACATAACATGGTCGTGCCATGAACTTGGCATAAGCCGGCCGTGCAAACAGAGCATGGTATGGGCTCCTGATTTTGACCACTTCAAAGGTTAACTTCTCAGCCCTGGAATCATGCTCATCTCCAAAGGCCACCTCTAGCTCAATATTTCCCACCGGGTACGCTGACTTACCAGGCACCACTCCATGGAAAATAGTGTTGGATGTCTTAAGATTTTTATCAGTTAACCCCATGCGACGGAAAGTCTCATAATAAAGGATGTTGATGCTACTACCTCAATCTATAAGTACCTTAGTGAATTTGTATCCAACAATTTGAGGCACCACCACCAAGGCTAAGTGACCCAGATTGTCAACCCAGGGAAGGTGATCTGCTCTACTCCACATAATGGGTTGCTCGGACCATCGCAAGTAATGAGGAAATGCCGGCTCAACGGCGTTCATGGCCCGCTTGTGGAGCTTCTGGTCCCGCTTGCATAAACTTGTGGTGAAAACATGATACTACCCACTATTCAGTTGCTTCGGATTACTCTGATATCCGGATTGATGCTGCTGCTGCTGACCCCCCTGGCCGGATTGCTGATCATAACCACCCTGATTACCTTGACTATAACCATCCTGATTACCTTGGTGGTCCTGGAAACCATAATTAGATTCGCCACCTCCATAACCCGGGCCATGAGAACTGTCGCCGCCTGAGCCGCCGCCTGGCCCATGATTGCTGTGAAACGAGTTAGAATTTTTGAAAGCCCTCATAATGGAACAATCCTTCCAAAGGTGAGTAGCTAGTTTGTCCTATGTGCCATGCTTTGGACAGGGCTTGTTAAGCAACTGCTCAAGAGTAGGACCTGGTCCACTATTCCGAGGAGGCGGCCTCCCCTTACGACGCTGATTATTGCCCTGTGCATTGGTGTTAGCCACAAATTCTGAGCAACCAGCAGCCTTGCGTTTACCATTCCCCCCTTATTCGCCGGGTTATGCTGCTGACCCTTGGCGTCGCCGTTCTTCTTTCCCTTCCCTATCTTTTCATCGTCAGACTCAGGGTCCTTGGTACTATTAGAGTCGGCATATTTGATTAGAGCCACCATCAGCTGCCCCATATCATTACAATCGCGCTTGAGCCGCCCCAGCTTCTGTTTAAGAGGCAAAAAAGGCAATTTTTCTCCAACATTAAGACCACAGAACCGACATTCATGTTATCAGATGAATGTATGATAGATTTGACCCGGTGCACCCAATGGGTCGTTGATTCACCCTCCTCTTGGGTGCAAGTAGCCAAGTCCACAATCGACATGGGCTACTTGCATGTGTCCTTAAAGTTCTGAATAAATGGAGCCTTTTAACTCAGCCCATGACCCGATGGAATTAGCCGACAACTCCTTTAAACAAGTACGGGCCGTTCCATCCAGCATCATGGTGAAGTACTTGGCACACGCAGCATCACTGACTTCCAATAATTCCATGGCCATCTCATAACTTTCAATCCATGCCTCAGGGGGTAAGTCGGCTGTGTAATTAGGCACCTGTCGAGGTCCTTTGAAATCCTTGGGCAAACGCTCATTACGCAGAGCCAACACCAAACATGGTACACCTGTAGACCTAAAGGTCACGCCTGCCTCAACGAAGTCATTGGATAAACCGGAAGGGACTGGTGAGCCGCCCGTTGAGCCGCCTGCTCGGCTTCTTAAAGCACTCTATCCTGACAACCAAGTTAAGAGCTCCATCATGCGCTGGGTCATGCCCACGCGGCTGGTCACAGCGCTGGGCGTTGCTTGAAACAGCTGCTGAGTCCATGTGCCTACTATAACTCCGGCTTGGGCGAGGGGTCGAGTGGAGCCTGTCTCGACTTTAAGAATATGCCTCTTGTTGTGCCAATGGTGTCTAAAGAAGTTCTATGACGCTTCTTATTTCAACCACCGTTGGAGAGTCGCCATCCATCGGGAGAGACGCCAATCGTGCCGCCGCAGCAATCATGTTCTCCAAAGGATTAGAATAATGACCTGGTGGTGTCGGTACATGCTTATGTGGAGCGGTGTTCAGACGAGGGGGTTCCGTCATGCGTGGTTGAACCGTCGTCCCAACCCCGGGTGCTGCAACCTGATTTATCTCCGCTGAGTTACTGGTCCCCGCACCAGGCGTGCGGAAGAGGTTCCTAGCCTCTTAAACCGGAGGTAGACGAGACTCACTACAAAAAAATACACATCTTGACATTTTGGGCCAAACGAAATTTTATTCTGTCATACATATGACACTTCTATGACGATAATTGTGACAAAACCCGGTATCATCATAGATCTGGTGGGCTCCTACTTCTATGACAAAAGATCATGACAGAAAATGGGCTTTTCATCTTGGGCGGGCCGGGGACACAGCTGCATGGAATTCTTTGGGCCGTCCATGATGGAAAAAACCGTGGTAGAAGCGAGGGCGAGGAAAATTTTGCGGAGTTCCCGGTTACGGTGGGTGGTCGGGGGCCGAGTGATGCGCGTTTCTCTCGTACACACATGCGCGTGTGTGTGAGGCGTTGGCTCTAACTGAACCCGAGCGAGGCGTTGGGCTCTAACTGAAGCTGAGCGATTGCACTGCAGGCTATGTGTTACTGAACCTGAGCGATCGATCGACGGCTGTTAACTGAACCCGGTCGAGCGATTCCTTCGCTACTGCTGCTAACTGAAGCCGATCGATTGGATGAACAGTGAGCAT
>NC_057813.1:602243384-602258484 GCF_018294505.1 Triticum aestivum
GGTCTGTTTTGTCCGTTTTGCGGTACGCCACACCCCTCCCAATCAACAGGACCCCCGTTTCGACCGTAGGAGGTCCGTTTCCTCTGTTTTGCGGTACGCCACACCCCTCCCAATCAAGAGGACCCCATTTCGATCGTAGGAGGTCCGTTTCCTCCGTTTTGCGGTACGCCACACCCCTCCCGATGAACAGGATCCCGTTCCGAACGTGGCCGGTCGAACACAAGGCCGTTTCCTCCGTTCTGTGGTACGCCAGGCCTCGTTTCCATCGCCTGTTCCGTCCAAGGCTTCCCGATGAACACGACCACGCATTCCGTTCCGACCCAGCCGGTTGGCTCCTACGCGTTCCGTTGCCTCCCGATGAACACGACGCATTCCGTTGCCTCCCCATGAACACGACGCATTCCGTTGCCTCCCCATGAACACGACGCATTCTGTTGCCTCCCCATGAACACAACGATGACGCTATTTCTCCATTCTGACCCAGCCATGTTCACGAGCCCTGGACATACATATGCGCGAGTAGGTGTTTGAGACCCCGCCCGTATGTACGTTCATGGCCGTATTTTCTTTCTTGCACCCTGGCCATTGTATGTACATGTACATGCTACACGCGCGCCTCTACTATGACACGTGCACGCCTCTACATCGACCAGTATGTACGTACACGTTTGCGACCAGAATGACAACGCTACGTACGCTTCGACCAGGTGGGTCCCGACTGTCAGGCACTTCCTTGCCTGCGAAGATGTAGCTGGTGGGTCCCAGCAGTCAGGGGGGCGAATCTTTTTTTTTCCCAGACGCACTTCCTTGCGTGCAAAGATGTAGCTGGTGGGTCCCAGCAGTGAGGGGGGCGAATTGTTTTTTTTTGCCCGGACGCACTTCCTTGCGTGCGAAGGTGTAGCTGGTGGGTCCCAACAGTCAGGGGGGAAACATTTTTTTCATGAAATACGATGGCCCGTCCGGTGGGTCCCTACTGTCAGGTGGAGGAATCATTATTTTCCGCATAATAAGGAGGCACTTCCTTGTTGTGGCCGTGGACCCAGCTGTCAGCCTCTCCACGTACAGTCCACGTCCAATGGAATTCGTTCCTTGATCACGTTGACCACGCCGCGTCGAGAGCACCAGGGCGGTGGACGACAGCGAGGCCTAGGAAGGGGACGACACAGAGCCGGTGAAGACGCGTCAATGGATGCCCACGTGGAGAGGAGTATGAGGGTTCACTCGTTCGGCTGCGGTGTGAGGCTATCGTCGCCGCAGGGCCTGGTTAGCGGTGGGAATAGTAGGGGGCGGGGAGGCCTCCGCGGCAGCACAATCGCCCACAGGAGGCAGGAGCAGGCGGCACGACCGGCGCTGATTTGGGCGGCTGGAGCAAGAAGACCAGAGGTTCAAGAAGCACTATGGCCGTTGGATGGACATCGTACAGTCACTGGACCTAGAATCGTTCATATTGACTAAGTTGACAAAGCCCTCCACCCCGTCAACTTAGTAGGCCAACAAGTCAGCCTCCCACTAAGGTGGGTCCCAACTAGCAGGGGGAGTATTCATTTTTTTGTGCTTAATAAGGAGGCACTTCCGGTGTGTCCGAGCTGACGGCGGGGGGGACGTTTTTTTTTTGCAAAATAAGGTGGCCCGTCCGATGGGTCCCAGCAGTCTGGGGGGAAACGTTTTTTGCGCGAAATAAGGTGGCCCATACGGTGGGTGCCTGCTGTCAGGTGGAGGAATAATTATTTTGCGCGTAATAAGGAGGCACTTCCTTGCGGCCGCCGTGGACCCAGATGTCAGCCTCTCCACATACCGTACTCTTCCGATGGAAGTCGGTCGTTGACCACGTTGACCACACCGCGCCGAGAGCACCAGGGCGATGGACAACGGCGAGGCCTAGGAAGGGGACGACACGGAGCCGGGGAAGATGCAGCAGTGGAAGCCCGCGCGGAGAGTAGTATGGGGGTTCACTGGTTTGGCTGCGGTGTGAGGCTGCCGTCGCCGTAGAATAACAGGGGGTGTGGGTGAGTGGTGGGATGGCCTGGCCAGCGGTGGGAGTAGTATGGGGGCGGTGAGGCCTCCACGGCAGCACATCCGGCAATGGGATGCAGGAGCAGGCGGCACGACCAGCGCTGCTTTGGGCGGCTGGACCAAGAAGACCAGAGGTTGAAGAAGCACCATGGCCGTTTGATGGACATCATACAGTCACTGAGCAAGAATCGTTTATTATTGACTAAGTTGACAAAGCCCTTGGTACACTCCAACTTAGTAGGCCCACAGGTCAGCCTCCGAAATGGTGCGCCCCAGATGTCAGGGGGAGGAATCATTTTTTGGGCGGCCGAAGCTAAGAATATCCGAGATTGAAGAAGAAGCACGACATCCGTTGGATAGACATCCAACGGCCACTGTTGCAATAACCGTGTGTTGACTAAAATAAGTTGACAAAGCCTTGCATACGCGTCAATTAATTCTTTTTAGGGGACGCGCCACCTAGTAGGCCCACAAGTGTGTGGCAGAGAACTTATAGCCCATTTGCGTTTTGTAAGAATGTACAGCCCATTTTTGAATTCTAATGGAATTTACAACAGCCCATTTATAGTTTGTTAAAAGTACAACCCATTTTCTAGCTAGGACAATGATTAATAATTTCAACCAACCTTTGAAGATAGAATTCAATAAAATTTCCCACATTTTGATGGGATCCGAAATATTTTTATCCCGAAATGTCTAGTCAGATTAAATATAAATTTGTATTACGTAAAAATCCAACGAAACATTGCTCGCGCAACAATGAAAATTTAAGATTTTCAAAATCCATAAATAATATTTTATAAACTAATTTCGTGTTTGGTGCATTTTTTTATAGTTATTGCCCAGTTTCTATAATTACATCCCATTTATTATTTTTAAAGCCCATTTTCGTGTTAAGCCTAATGCATCCCTCCTAGGAAAGATTTGCAGCCCAGCGGGGCGGAGAATAACAAGTTGGCCCTGGGTATTCCTCAAAAAGACGTATAGCTGGGCTAGCCTTTTTCATCTTGAAAAAATTAGTATCTGGGCTGGATATCTGGCCTAGGCTAGACGGGCCACAGCCCGCCCAGTTAATACCCTGCTCTCCTCTGAACAACAACGAAATCATCGCCAAGAAAAACTCTGCAGTGCTCATGCCTCAAAAACACAAATACTACTCGAGCTGCTTGGTCCCAGCTGTCGGCCGCACCTTGTGCAATTCTCTCTTTTATATTGACTACATATGTTGACAATGGTGTGGGACCATGATGTACATAATAAGGAGGCACTTGCGTACGTACGTCTATGGCCCTAGTGGGTCCCTAGTGTCTTCCAGTCAAAATAAAGTCATCTTCTGAATCCTCATGTTCGTTGACGATGTTAACAATGCTCGGCGCCACGGCGATCGCAACAACTCGAAGGACAATGGAGAGGGCCTCGCAGGCCCTATGGATGGTCTGATACAGCGCCCACTGCTCATTCAGGAAGCCATGATCATCGGACACCTATGAGCACCTTCGAGAAACTGAGACGGCATGAAACGGTAAGGCCGCGCTTGGGAGCTCTGGTTTATTTCAAACCTGTATTAACATACACAAGTGTAATTTACTCGTCATCGGAAACAATGCGTAAAATACAAGCGTAATGAAACTGAGGGCCCGAGGTCTGTAAGTAAAACCGACGGGTTACGCGTGTAATTTGAGAGACCAGTGTATATTTTACGAGCACTGCTATATGGACGACATTACTAGACGATACATGCATGATGTGCGTATCATGCCATCCATAGGCAAGGCTGAAACAACAGCTAACGGCTGGATTAGCAATCGTCCGAGTGTCATTCAACATTTTTACTAGTTGAAGTCGGCCATCCAAGCGCCTTCGCCCGAGACCATCTGCTTTAATTTACAAGCGTCAGTTTTACAAGCGGTTTTGGGTGGAAAACGACGATCCAATCACGGCCTAATATCATGAGTTGGTCATAAGATCATATGGTTTCACGTCTAACCTACCTGACTTGTCGTATATGCTATGAATGAAACATCAGACGATGAACTTCTTAAGCACGGAAAGAACATAAGAGGATGATCTTCTTAACAAGCAAATCACTGGCATTAGATCGACATGCAAAACAATACAAAGCATTATTCTCAGGAGGCATGGTGAAAAGCTCGTGATGCCGCATGCCACAACATTCCAAGCTCAACTTTGCAATCAAACACAAGGCCTGGCATTACATAGACAATATTCAAAACAAACTCTTAACACAGGAATATCTCAGCAGAGTAACTATTTACTTCTAAACTGAACACAGGAATAGGAAAAAACACTCGACGCTGCTCACAGCAAGGGCATCCCACTCAAAAATATCAAATGCATGTCTTCTGGCTAAAATCAATGAGCAAATTTTGACAAGGTTTTCCAATTCCAATATATTAAACTAACGTCTTCTTGCTAACATCAATGATTAAACTTTGACAAGCTTTTCCCATTCAAAATATGTAATGCCTATGATCGTGGAGTCCTGTCCTAGCTTCTTAAATTGCCAATGGTCTCTGCAGACTAGTTATGTCACCGGTGTCTAATAATACTCTGTAAAGCTTCTCGGTCATTCCTTCTGTAATGTAGCGTAAACATTGACTACTTCTTTCTGCAAAGTGGAATGACCAACTGGACCTAGTAATGCAGCAGTTTGCCTTGGACACATTGGCTCCTTTTGTGCAGTTCAACTAAAATCGAAGTCAGAATAAAACCAAGCTTTAATTTTGATATCCCTGTAAGCAACAATAGGTACAAGGGAAACAATTACTGAGAAATAACGGTTGATGACTTGTACTCCGACAAGAAAAGCATCTACTGATCTACTTTATCTTAATGGGAAACAAAGCAGGAGAGTAGCAATTCTCCATCAGTGTGATTCATTCATATTGACTGAGACATTATCTTAACAATGCCTTTTTTCAACATGTATAAAGAACGACAAAGCAGAAAAGTACCATTCCTAAAACAATGCAACTGATTCATTTTAACAGAGACTTTATCTTAACAATACCTTGATTAAACATGTAGAAAGAACTACAAAGCAAGATAGTACCCTTCCTAACAAGTGTTGCAGTTTTGAACTAAGATTCAGTAGTTAATTAATTCTGAGAGTGGCATTGCTTAATTTTACCAGCGGCAATAGATTAACGAAAAGCATAAACAGTTCCAGGGGAGAGTGGGCGCAACAACAGTATGTGCTTCCATCTACTTATAAAGGGGGTGATGCAGAGTTTGTTGTAACAAAGCAACAAGCATCATGTCTGGGCTGGTCCCATTTTTGTTCACTACTTAATGGGAAAAGACAGCAATACAATAGCTTCAATTCAACACTTATTTAAAACAGTACCAATACAAGTAGCACAACATCTCAAAGCACACTGCACAATCATGTGGATGAAGGCCTGTACTGACCTTTCATGAGACGACCATTATAAAATATCAATCTACCAAAGCGAATAGGAAACCCAATCTCGTTTTGTGCAGTTGCAGTGAAATCAAGCAAAGTGTTTCGCGTAGCGAAGCAAAATGTCGCAAAAGCAACAAGTTGAATAGATATCCCTGTTTAAATAGAGGCAAAAAAGGAATCAATTACTGGATAATAAAGGAGGATGAAACATGCGGCCACAAAAATGGTAATCCCGCCAATCCCTAACAAGTGTTACAGTTTTGAAATAAGATTCAGTCGTTAATTCTGAGAGTGGCATCAATTACTGGCTTATAAAGGGGTGATGCTGAATTTGTTGTAACAAAGCAACAAGCATCATGTCTGGGTTGGTCCCATTTTTGTTCACTACTTAATGGGGAAAGACAGCAATACAATAGCTTCAATTCAACATTTATTTAAAACAGTACCAAAACAAGTAGCACAACATCTCAAAGCACACTGCACATCATGTGGATGAGACCAAGATTTGAAACAACTCGCCACGAAGACTGGAAACAAATCTCGATCTCCTTTTGTGCAGTTCCACCAAAATTAAGCATAGTCACCGGTGTGACATTCAAGTTGAACTGCACAAAACACTCTCAAAACATAAGTGTTTCGAGTAGCGAAGCAAAATGTCGCAATAGCAACAAGTTGAATCGATACCCTTGTTTTAACAGAGGCAAAAAAGGAAACAATTACTTGCCGATAAAGGAGGATGAAACAAACGGTGACAGAAAGAAGCAACTAACTTATCTTGGATGGAAAACAAAGTAGGATAGTAGCATTTCTAAAACGGTTGCATTGATTCATATTAACAGAGACATTCTCTTGAAACAACATTCGTTAAAAATGTAATTTACTTTTAACAGTGGAATTGCTTTAATTTTCCAGCGACATTCTTAGATTAACAACAGCAAAATAGTTGTATAGGACATGCCAGCACCATGTGCGTCCACACGTATAAATGGGTGATGCAGAGTATGAGGCCAAGCAGCACATATGCGTTGGTCCCATATTTGTTCTCTTTGAACCTTTTTCCTATGTGAGGGCAGCAAATCTAGTCCTACACAAACTACCCGACCCCCAGATTGTTTCCCTTTTCAACAAAGAGATCGGTTCCTTACATATGTGTGTACTGGGTTACCCCTTTTTTCCCTTTTCGACCTACAAAGTGGCTGGATAGCCAGTCTATACTACTTTCTGCCCCTCCTTTCCTCTTTGAACCATGTCCTAGATTCTTGCTCCAGCCCACCGCACCCTTCTTTCCTCTTTGAACCAAGACCTAGATTCGACTACAGATCGAAAAAGATCCACATGCATCTAGAGCAACAATGGTTTCAAAGAAACTTATACCTTAGGGTCGTCGGGATGTGGCAAGGCGTGCGGCAAGAGGCCGGATCTGCCCACACTACGTACGGCAGCGAGGAAGAAGGGGTTGGTGGCCCTCCCGCACAGGCGCTGGGTGAAAGAGAACAGCACAGCCGGTAGTGGATTGCCTCCCTCGCCGAAGGCGATAGAGTGAATGCTGCACCTCCTCCCCTTCCCGGTGCGACGGGATACGGACGCCTCCTTCACCAGCTGTGAGGGGGGAGAGAGAGACAAGAGGCCAACGCAGTCTTGTTTAGATCTGGTGAAGAGAGGATGAGAGACTGTGAATATAGCAAACCCTAGCAAATGAACGCTGAGCCTCCAGCGTGTAACATATATGTAGTGCGGCGGGCGTGTGGAGAGTGCAAACCCTAGCGAACAAGCGCCGAGGCTCCCGCTTATATATATATATACTACTGTAGTACGGACTGAGCTCCGGTGCCTTCACTGCACCTGCTTTTGGATGTATGACAGGTGAGCCAGCCACATTTTGGGCCCACCTGTCACAAACCCAAAGGCAGGTGCACTAAGTCAATGAAGTTGCGTCCATATAGTACTCTCGTGTATACGACTAATATATAGTGGAGTGGTTTTCTTATTCTCTCCATAACAATCATTTTAAATTGTGTAAGTACGAAACAAAACTCTTTATTTAATGTACAGTGAAGAAAACTAGTACTACTACTTCCGATGAACTAATGATCCACGCCCACGCATCCTGGTCGCACTTCCTGTCCTTCACGTGTGGTACACTACCGTCCCTTAAGTGAACAACCACACATGCGCCAAATTATCGGAAATGTGTGAGAGTGTGTACAAATAAAGAATTTTAATTTCAATTATCGGAAAGGTTTGAGAGTATTACAAAGTTTGACTTCAGTCAAATCTAATATGCGGATTAAATAAAAATGGAGGGCTACTACGTCCATCCGGGTTTTTAGTCCACACCATTTTTTAAATCAGAGTTAATAGCTGGACAAATAAAATTACAGGGGAGCTGGAGACAAAGTTGTGAGAAGGCTTAGAAATCAATACAAAACTTATGCTCTTAGTACCAACGTCGATCCTTCTTCGAGGAAACATTTGGTTCATAGCCAATTATGTGATAAAATTGCACCAATGTGAAAGACGACTGCGTCTCCAACGCAACCAAGGTGAACTGACGAAGGATATCATCTTTGTGCGTAACAAGCAAAGAGCACTAATGGAAGACAGCTTGTTTTTCATTGAAAATCGATCAGCTTCACCAGCCGACGCAACCATGAGGCGCAACCATGAGCATCGATAGGTCATTGTGGTGATGCATCGTCCATTTGGCATCAAGTTTGGGTGAGGCACCTATGAAGTTCGACAAATCCTCACTGTGGTCTGTTTCTTCTCAGTAATCAAGCTCGAGGAAGGAAGAATCACGTGGTAGAGGACAGTGAGGCGGAACAACAATGGCCATCCAATTTTGTGTAGTTCCACTAAAATTGAGGAAGACATGCCCGAGTATGGAGACACGCATCGCTGTTTCCAAAAATATAAAAAAAGGGTTAGCAACGACATCTCAATTGTAAATAAGAATTAATGAAAAGTACACCAACAAACAGAAGCATCATAATTATCTTGATGGGAACTAAACCAGGATACCCGACAAAAAAAGCATTTCTTCATTTAACCAGTGATAGTACTACCACCATATGGACAATGACCGCACAACCACCATGTATTTTTTTCGAAACAACATGTATACCTCCACCGAGGCATAAATCATGACAACTTTTCGAGTGGCATTTCCTCTATAATAGTACTAGTAGGTGACATTGGACCAGCCGATGAACCCTAGCTACTATGCATGGGGAGCTGGGGAGTAGTCTCATAGAAGAAAACCCGCACGCAGCGACCTGGGGAGCTGGACCAGTTATACCTCAGGTGGGCGAGATGTCATTTAGGCGGGCAGGCGGGATCTGCCCACACGACGACAACGAACAAGGGCGCGGAGGATCTTCGTCCACGCTAGCGCCGGCTCCGAGAGGACGGTGCGCATCGGCTTGCTCCGTTGCCGACGGCAACAACATCAACGCTGCACCTCCTCACCTCCCGCAGTGGACGGGATTCGGCCGAATTTGTGACCACCGGTGAGGAGAGAGATAGAGTGGACACTGTCATCTTGTTTTGATATGGAGAGCGTGAGAGAGCGAGACGTGAGAAACTCTATCAAACAAGAGGCTATAATGGAGTAAAAAAATCTCTCCATAGCAGTGGTTTTAAATAGAATACGCGTGTTCCCGGAAAAAAGAAACGAAAACTGGCGGACAATTTTTTCAGGGTCTGTCTAGGACACATCTAGATGTGACATAGTTATGTCACATCTAAGTTGATGTCCACTCTGTTTGTGGTCTTTTTTTGTTCTAGTTTTTTTTGTTTCTTGTTGCTACTCCCTCCGTCCAGGTGTGTAGGGCAGCGTGATTCCCTCAAAAAAAAGGAAGGGCAGCGTGATCTAGGCGCGCGTGGAGTGGGCGAAGGGAAAATTTAAACCAAGAAAATAGCCAGTTACCGAGCAAGTTTAGCCCTTAATTCTCGCTGGTAAATCTCGCTAGACACGCCAATTTATTGCCTGACCTTTCCCTTCCTCAACGAGCTGCGCATGCATGCAATAATACTCGCGCTAGTTAATTGCCTTCCGATTTTTTCGCTCGGACTGACCAATAATCAACTAACTAATTGTGCTTGCATTGGCCTAACACATCCCGCGGGTCATCAGTTTTGATTAACACGACATTTAAAAATGGCTGCACGTGGAGCTAGAAGAAGAGACTATAAAATGAGGCTGGTTTAACTACCTATATGCGACTAAAACTTTTGGAAAAAATGAACTCTCTTAGACGCCCTACACACCTGAATGGAGGGAGTACATTATATACTTGTGGGAGCTTAGATGTGATATCCTTAAATAACATCTAGATGTGAATTAGACAAACTGATTTTCTAACGTACCAAGAAAGAAAACTCAATCAAAAACACGCCCCCGCTTCCAGGTCGCAAGAGTCGTCGCGCACACACACATAAACATAGACATGCATATCCGTGTTTACATAAAATTCCATTTCCATCTCCATCTCCAATCATATTTGTCCAACTGGCACATTATTTACGTTGTTAATTATATACGCAGCAATATTAACGTACATCATCTCTTGTTTGTGCACGTTCGGACCGCTGCCACGGCTGGTCCTGACCAACCCGAACCCTCTTCATCACCCGCGCATGCTTCCCGCCCGAAACAGTCAGTGCCGCATTCATGCCCGGCCAGAGAGGACGCGACCTCTCACTGGTGCCGGCATTGAAGCGGCGCGCCGGTCGAGAGAGCGTCGCCCACGCCGCTTCCGGGTGCACGCGACTGCTTCGAGTTCAAAGGTCGCAATAGCCGGCTACAACATGCATGTAAAAAGTTCTTGGGAGTCCATGCTACAGGTAGCTATCCTCCCCCCAACTCGTCAATCTCTTCCAGTAGTGCTAGTACTCCATGGCGCGGTCCATCGACAAGCAGGCGGGAAAGTTATCGCATACTACTCGGTTTGCGGTGAGTAGCATGCCGAGCGATCGTGTGGGGTCGAGCCGTGGAGGAGGGTGAGACACGAACACGACAGGCGTGATTTAAACATTGGTTTTGCTCGATGGCGCGATCCAACGAAACGAAGCGTTGGTTTCTCTCCGTTTCCATTTTTTCTCCGGAAAAACGGAAACTTTCCACTCCATTTTCATTCCTATTCCAAGGTTGCCCCGTTACAACATTCCATCAAATACAAAGGAAAACTAACACGCATGCTGATGCATCTCAATGATTCACAGATCATAGCCAATATTTACTTCACAACTAAAGAAAAAAGTTGTGAGAGCGTGTACGAAAGAAAAACTACTGATGGGGTCACTACGACTTAAACCCTAAACCCTAAACATGATTTAATTTCCTGGCCAGGTAGAACCTGTCGAAGGAAAGACGGTTGGCACCCTCGGATCATACGATGCTTTTGTGCAGTTCCACTAAAATCGACCTGAGCATCCCTGATGGCAAAGATATTGAAGAAGTGTGATCAGAATAATAGTACTAGCACTAGTTCATGAGACACAAACTCATCACAAGTAGAAGCCGGTAGAAGTAGAGAAAGATTGACATGGAGATGGAGCTATGACAGTGGAGCAAGCCGGAAGGAAGATGGACTATACCTGGGACGTCGGGCTGTAGCTAGAAGGGCGGTTGGGACGCGGCATCGGCCCATACCGCGGTGACCCCCGATTGGGACGCACCAACTGTGGGTTTTCTCCCTCGTCGATGTCGACCGCGTCGACGCAGAACATTGTTCCCTTCCCCCAGCTGCGGGATCAAGCCCGTCGTTCTATGCTTGTGAAGAGAGCAACCTAAGCAAGCAGGCTTGTAGCTTAGGCTCCTGCTAGTGTATATATAGTGTTTTCTTTTTCTCTCCATATCAACCATTTTATATTGCGTACGTGTCATTCAAGAGGGAAATGATGGTTGCTTCTTCTGACTAACTTACTATGTGATTTGACTGCTCGTTAGTGGCCCCTACACGTACTCCCCCTACGTGTATGCAATAGTCACACGTACACATGGACACAAAAATGCACGCGACACCCTAATGCATGCATGTCCGAGCACACGAGGGAACACACACGGTCAAGCTCAAGTGCTCAACCTACACGTGCATGCACACACATACTCAGTCAGGGTGAGCTAGTGACCGTATAAACACCGGAATATATATATATATATATATATATATATATATATATATATATATATATATATTGAGCGCAATGAGCGTATTATGAAGTCCAACGATCAGTGTCTTGGCTGATCGTCCTAAGAATGCTTATATATGAATAAAGCTCTCTCATTTAACTGGAAAGGAGGGAGTATGGAATAGCACTACTTTTTGGTGTGTCCCGTCAACTCGCAGAATGAGGAGAAGCTTGCAAGACAAGGTGAAGCTCGCTTACGCCTTTTGACTAATGCAACCTACCCTCGGTGGACATGCATCAGTCCATTTGGTGTCAGATTGTCAGAGGCATACACTGTAGTACCCAACATGCGGAGTACCATCATTGTTCGACTTCACGAAGAGGCGAAGAGCCAAGCGCAGTAGTACAAGTAGTACTACTACTAGAACCGCATGGTGGAGCGTCTGTACTCTTATTTTTTTTATCTCTGATAAAGTACACGTTTATTCCGGAGAAGGGTGAAAACGGCAGCCCAACATGTAATGAATGATATTGATCAACCAACCATGCTCGAATATATCTTGGCCTCCGTGCGAGCATGTCTGTGTGTTCTCGCTCCTTGTCTCTCTCAAGGAACGGCGGGTTGGCTCTTTGCCGTTAATTGAGATCGGTTTGCTCACACTCCTGTCCCACATGTCAGTGATATGCCAAGAGGAGGTGCATTGACCGACTGGCCATACGCGTACTTGGTTTTGCACCTTCATACTACTCCTCCCTCCGTCACAGTTTACCGGGCGCGCTTCATTATGATGCATTTCTCTCAATGCATTTCCAGCACCAGCGAGACTTTAGATGCGTTTGGTTGAATGCTCAATTAATTAGGGCGTGGTAACCGCAATCAAGTCCGCAATTTTCTCTCCATGTACTCTGTACTACTACGGAGTGGAGTAAGTGCATGCATGTGTGTACCCGGGGTGGAAGCACTGCATGCATGTGTGTATGCATTATTCCCTCTAGTAATAGACGCCTTGCTATAACTACCAATGCTATTTTTCAGGCCGATCGCTAGTCGCCTTGGTCCCACAGATTTTTTTTTCTTTTTTCTGAAGCGCGCTGTATAAACAGTGACGGATGGAGTAGTACGAGCGGATTCAAAGAAGAGCGTATTGATGGTTGCTTCTTCAGAGCAACTTACAGTGGGAAAGGTGGGGCTTATGATTTGATTGCTCATTACTCACTATTAATGCGGCGCAACGACCGGGCTGAGTCTCCCATGCGGTTGTGCACTACCCCCTCGGTTGTTAAATATACTCCGGAGTATTTGTCTTTCTAGAGATTTCAACGAGTGACTACTCAAATATTTGTCTTTTTAGAGATTTCAAATGGACTGGCACATACGGATATATATAGACATATTTTAGAGTGTAGATTCACTCATTTTGCTTCGCGTGTCTTGCCATCGATGCTCTTTCAGAAACAATAAAAAACTAACTTCCTTGCTAATGCATGTCAATTATTAGCAGATCGGAGCTAATAATTACATCACAACTGAAAACGGACTTGTGAGAAGGTGTTAAATTAAAATTGATCCATGCTTTCATTGGCAGCAACGTCCCCCCAGCTCTGTCTAAATCAACAAGGCATGTTGGGAAAAAAAGTAGCTGTCTGGAGCATGCAACATTCCGATCATTTTGTGCAGTTCCACTAAAATAGAGCTGAGCGTCCCTGTTCCAAAGATATTAAGTGTGATTACGATAATAGAGGACTGCTGATGAAATAATAAACACACAAATAGAAGCCGGTCACCTTTGCAGTCTCTCTTAAGACTAACTAGTTGGAGAAGATTAGGCTCGGAGTTGGATGAGGAGGATAGAGCAAAACCAATCTCCCTTTGTGCAGTCACACTGAAATGTAGAGACGTTGCCCGTGTGACATTTTAGTACAACTGCACAAAACACTCTTAAGAAAAAAGTGATTTGTGCAGTTCACCAAAAGGTCGCAATAGCAACGAGGTGAAATGGATAGCCCTGTTTGCAAAAAAGAGGTAGAAAGGAAACAATTACTGGCCAATAATAGTTGATGACACATGCGACAACGAAAAAGAAGCATATTCCTTGTCCTAAGGGAAGATAACAACACGGTTGTGTTTGTCTAAAACGGTGTGAGGACGAGAATGCAATATGGAAAGTACGACGGACGAGCTACGTTTTGGGCAAAGAACTATGGAAGATCCACATGCAGCAACGTGGGAAGACGGGCAGTGGAGCAAGGCCGGAGGGGATACCTGGAGGTCGTCAGGATGTAACTAGGTGAGCGGCGGCAGGCGGAATCTGCGAGCAGGTGGCGTAGGCCCTGCTGCGCCGGAGCTTGGTCAGAGAGAACGGCGTGTACCGCAGATCGGGACGTGCTGCCTCGGCGCTGTCGAATGGAGAAAGGATACACTTCCTCCCTTTCCCTCGGCGGATGGGATGCAGCCGGATCAGTGACCAACGGTGAGAGAGAGAGAGAGGCCACCGCACTCCCTTTCCCCCGGCGGACGGGATGCGGCCGGATCAGTGACCAACGGTGAGAGAAAGAGAGGCCACCGCAGCCTTGTGTGAGGTACTCTGAAGAGCGACAAACCACGCAGGCAGGCTCCATTGTATATAGTGAGCGGACTACCTTTTTCTCCATAAAAATCGTTTTATATTCTGTGTACGTGTCATTGAGCGCTATAACTTTATTTAAAAATAACGCGACAACGCGTCAAGTCGAACTTTGTTTCATGCACGCGTGTACACGACCTCCCTAGGTAAACAACCGCTACATGCGTTCAAATTAGCACGTGGCTGCCATTTCGTAAAGAAATGAGCTCCACCGTGTACCCGCACGGGTGTGGCTGGGCACGAAGCGTGAGTACGTGCACGGTGCACCTATTCTCTTCTTGTATACGTACACCATCTATGTGGGGTTGTGTGAGAGAGATACAAACCTAGAGAGATATATTGTGTGGGTTCTTGAGAGATTTTGGGGGGGGGGGTCAATCAAAAAATGTAACATATGCAATGTGTGTGAAATAGAGTACTGGGTATAACATATATATAGAGGGGGCGATCCACGAGAAGAGAGTGGAGGTATCGTCGGCTTGAGGTGTACATAGAATCGAAGAGAGGGGTGATGTGTGTGTGTGCGCGCGCACGATCGATAAAGAGTGCCATCGAATTTGTGTGTGCCCACGTCAAAGATATAGAGTGGCTGGCCTACTGGAACGTGACAGGGGACATGTGCAGTTTGTCTCTATGGCATGGATACCTACCTGCAACGCTCGACTATCGGTGTGTGGTGGGGGAAGAGGGAGGCCCAAATAACTATAGAGGTACAATGGCTGGTATATGTGTGGAGGAGGAGAGAGGCCTACCTCATGTATTAAGGAGATCGATCTGCCTCATGAATTAAGGGAGATCGATCGGCATCCATGCATATGTGCAGGAGAGGAATAAGGTTGGGAGAGAGATAGATCTAGAGTGTTGGAGGGGGTGGTAGTGGAGTTGCTTCTAACAAATGGTGGGA
>NC_057813.1:602258878-602296650 GCF_018294505.1 Triticum aestivum
GAGGGGGGATGATGTGGTTGTGGTAAGCAGGCGTAACTACATAGGAAGATCAATCGCCCTTTGTTAGAGAAAGGAGAGACATAACTTGTGAGGTACGTCGATCGATGGGGGGGGGGTAGTTAAAGTCGATCTAGGTATATGTTGGGAGATCGATCGGTATACATGCATGTGTGTGTTAGAAGCAAATGAGGCACGAGGAGAAGGATAGAGAGAGAGGATGCATGTAGGAGGTGGTACGAGAGGCATACTATATCGAGGGAGGAGGAGTGTGCGAGTACGAGAACGATGAAAAGAGTGGTGGGAGTGAGGCATGGACGGTGACAAGAGAAGAGGGGAAGCTTGTGTTTGTGCTAGGCACACCTGGCTAGAGAGGCATATTGATCGATGTGTGCCGTAAACAAGGAGCTGGGGGGCCTACACACACCGTGGGTGAACGACCTAAAGTGAAAAGACGAATTTGCGCGATGGAGCTAGAGAATGCTGAGGGAGGGTGAGAGGGATGTGGGCGTGTGCATGCATAAGAAAAAGTTAGCGCTGGCTACAAAGATAAGAGGGTTGTGTGGGTGTAAAAGACGAATAGAGATCATATATACTTCATTATAAAAAGCGAATTCGGATATTTGAAGAATTTATCATAGTGTTTTAAACCTACGCATGTGTGAATATATATAACGGTGATACACATGGTGTGGTTATGAACATGTTATACACATGGTGTGTCTGCCATCCTGCATTATAGGCGTCCGATTTATATCTGACGGATAGCAAGGAAACTATGATGGTTGAAGTTGGCAACAATCATGATTGTAGATTCTTATTGAAATAGAGAAACGAATTCAAATTTAGTTCGAATTGCAATGGTAGTATAGACGTTTGGAATGCACTAAAATGTTGGTATGAGTAGGTTACATGCATTATACAGCAAGTGAAAAAATTTAATCGGACATAGCTTTGAATAGCATTTGTATAGTAAAACGGAGCAAGACTCTCTCTTTGTGTGGTGTGAATAGTTTTATTTTTTTCGTTTTTTTTTGGAAAAAGTCCATTTTAAACCTTGAACTTATAGAGGTCGGATGAAATGAACCCTCAAGTCAAAATCCCGCTCGATTGTACCGTGAACTATACAATCCCGGTCTAAATCAAACCCTGACATCGTTTGAACTGGAATTTGTTTGGTGGGCCGGCCCGTTAAGAGTTTTTTTTCGTTCAAAAACAAAAATTCCAAAGAAACAACTGCTTGCGTGGAAGAGAGTCGAGGGCTTGCATAGGCGTAGGACAACTGGGCCGGCCCATTTGGCTTTCGCGAGATGTAAAACGTGAAAAAAGAAACAGCCGAGAGCGATAAGAAGGCCACTGCTGGGATTCGAACTAGTAAACACCATGTTGCTCGTGCGCTGGGCTAGCCATAGCAGCCAACAAGCTCTTGTGACAAATGTGCAACGCCACACTAAAAGAAACAGACAAGAGGGATAAAACTTAACATTTTCTAAATATCCCAAAAACTAAAATTTCACTGAGGGATCAAAACGAGCACCTCCTGTTAGGGAACCAGGTCGCTAGCCACTATAATTCCTGGGAATTTCTGTATAAAATTGCAGCCCCGTGCATAGGATGTAAGCTACAACCAATCTAAGCATTTTTTTTAAATTTCAAACATGATTTCTTTTAGAAAAAGTTAATATGTTTTGAAACAAAAACATTTTTGAACAATTTTTGAAAAACACTAATGAAATTTGAAAACATGATTTTTTTTTTAAAAATATAATTTTTTAAAACTCCTCCAAAAATGGAAAACAGTAAAACACAACTATTTAAAAAATAAATAAAAATTGAAAAATGATCATTTTTCGAAATTTGCGAACAATTTTTTTGAATGCTCAAATTATATTAAAGTATATAAAAACCGGCCCATTTGGAGCTGTTGAATAGCATGCACGCAAAAAACATCTGGAAAAAGTTCTTTTTTTTGCGGGTGAAAAAAAACTTGTATTACTCAATCTCCACGCTTGTACAGTCCATCGCAGCCAACTCTATGGATACATGAGGTCCAGATCCCAACCAAGTCATGGTTCTACCCTCAATACGAGCAAAATTAGCTAGGCTATCACTAACCTTATTCTGGCTACGATTTACATGAGTAATACAAACTTCACGAAGAGAGAAAAGATATTTTATCTCCTTCATGATGGACGAGTAAATGGATCGGTCAACCTCCGAAGCTTGGATCATCTTCACCGCCACAATTGAGTCCATTTCCACGATCACCGGTAGCTCACTTCTTTGGATGGCAAAGGACAAACCTTCCATACAGGCACATAACTCAGCTTCTAGTGCCTCATGGCAAGAGAACAATTGCCTGCAAGAGGAAAAAATTATCGCTCCCTTATCATCACGTGGGACCATTCCAGCGCCAGCTGTTCCGTCGTCCGCAAAAGACCCATCAGTATTAAGCTTCACCCATCCGGACTTTGGCACTGACCACTTAGTAACCTTTTTTCCATTATCATATGCGGACTCCGTCTTTTATATGTGATGGTAGACTTGCCTTTGCGTGGATCAGTAGAGAGATCAATTTTAATACCAATCAGAGAGTCCAAATAGCTTACCAAGAATCTTTTCGATGCTTCCATAGGCGGGGCTGGTTTATGGTGTACGACCTCATTGCATATATGCCATACCATCCACATTGATAGCAATAACATAGATCTCTCAATCTCCTGTAGCGGTTCAAGTGCATGCAACAGCCACTCATCCCCATTATTTTGCAGGGTAGATAAACATGGGAGAGGCCAAACTTCACACATTGCATCCCATAAGATCCTCGCAAAGGATCAGCGACAGAGAGCATGGTAGCAGTCCTCTGGTTCACTAGCACATACCGGACAAAGGTTACTTATTTCAAGTCCACGCCTGTACTTGTTGCACCATGTCGGCAGCAAGTTTGTAGCAACCCGCCATGCAAAATTCTGGACCGTAGGAGGAACATCTGAAGACCATATGAGCTTCCAACAAGAGCGTCGGCCATTAGGTCGCGAGCTAGAGCCCGTTGCCAAACTTCTGTGAGCCTCTTCAAAACCAAATTGGTATGCACTCTTGACCTAAAAAATGCCAAACTTGCCCGGCCCCCAAGCCAAGGTGTCGTCCTCATGCCTAGGAGACGCCCTTGTTTTCAGTATCTCATTTACATCAGCCGGGAGGAAATACTCCTGCAACAGCCCAACATTCCATGAGCCATTATCATTAAGTAGATCAGACACGAAGCGGATTCTGCACCTTCCTTGTAAGGTGATGGGTTTATAGGAGAAGGGTCTTGGGATCCAATTATCGCGCCACACATGAATACTTCTGCCATTCCCCACTCTCCAGATTAAGCCCTTTTTTAACAGATCAAGGCCATAGTTGATTGCTTGCCACGAAGAAGATGCATTGCTGGAGAAGACAGTATCCTCTATGTTTTCATCCGGATAGTACCTGGCTTTGAGCACTTGTGCACACAGGCTATCAGGTTTTGAAATTAGTCTCCAAGCTTGTCGTGCTAATAAGGCTTGATTAAATATTCTGTAATCTCTAAACCCGGCACCTCCTTTACTCTTTGGTTGTTGTAAATCCTCCCATGCATGCCAGTGTACTTTCCTCTTACCTTTTTCAGCACCCCAATAAAAGGCACGTACCATCCATGTTAATTCATCACACACTGAGAATGGAATCTTGAAATCACCCATCATATATGTAGGAAGAGCAAGCGCAACAGATTTAATAGGAGTCTCCCTCCCTAGTTGGGCAAGGTGACCGTCTCCCCATTGGACCAAACGCTTGGTTAAACTCATCTGAAGGTTTTGGAATCTCCCTTTCGACATGCGACCCTCTGGAGTTGGAAGGCCAAGGTACTTCTCCTCAAACACTAAGCTAGTAACATGCAGCACCCCCCTGACTTCCTCCTGAATATCTTCGGGGCATGCAATACCAAAAAGGATGGAACACTTATCAAAATTAAGAGATTGTCCCGTTGCTACCCCTTATTGATCCAAAGCCAATTTAACTTTCTCAGCCTAGGCTCTGCTAGCCTCAAAGAAAAGCATGGTGTCATCAGCAAATAAGAGATGTGAGATACCCGGTGCTCTTCTACACACCTTGATCGGAGATATATCACCAGAAGACACATAATGCTTCAGAATAGCAGACAGACCATCTGCCACGAAAAGGAACAAGAAGGGGGATAGAGGATCGCCTTGCCAAAGACCACACGACGATGCAAATGAATCTAAGAGGGTACCATTAAGTTTGACAGAATATCTCACCGATGTGACACAAGACATTATCCAGTCCACCCATCGCTGAGAGAAACCCAGCTTTTGCATCACTTGCTTCAAGAACTTCCAATCTGCCCTGTCGTAAGCCTTTGAGAGGTCCAACTTGTAGGCATAGAAACTTTTTGTTGGATCCTTCTCTTCCTTAATATGGTGAATACACTCGAAGGCCACAAGAGCATTGTTTGTAATCATACGCCCTGGAATGAAGGCACTTTGCTCTGGAGAGATGATATCGTCAAGTAAAGGCCTCATACGGTTCACCAAGCACTTGGATATGACCTTGTATATAACATTACATAGGCTGATAGGTCTGTAATGAGACAAACTAGTAGGGTTAGGAATTTTTGGAATAAGAATAGTAGAAGTAGAATTTACTCCTTCCGGCATAATTCCGATGACAAAAAGTTCCTTCACTGCTGCTATGACATTGGTTTTTAACACATCCCAGTTACACTGAAAAAACCTCGCCGGTAGACCGTCAGGCCCTGGGGCCTTTAATGGCCCAATCTGAAAAAGAGCATCAGATATTTCCTTATCATCAAATGGGGCACAAAGGCGCACATTGTCCTGGGCTGACACCTTTGGTTCTAAGAGATCAATCACCCATGAAGCATCCAGCGACAGATCAGCTGAATTTTTTTCCTGAAAATAATCATTCGCCAAGGCGGCCATCTCCTCAAAATTTGAGTGAATCACTCCAATACTATTAGTTAGCACACGTATTTTATTCTTACGTGCTCGCCAAACAGCTTTACTTTGAAAGTATTTGGTGTTACAATCCCCTTCTTTTAGCCATGTGATTCTGGATCGTTGCAACCACATCACCTCCTCCTGATATATCAATTTATTCATCTTATCAATAACGTTCCTTATATCTTGTGTGTCAGCATTCATGCTCATAAGCTCCTCCAATTGAGTACGTGACTTGGCCAACTCCCTAGATATGTTACCAAATTTCTTATTGCCCCAAGAGCTGAGAGTTGCCAGAGTCTTCCTTAAGGCAGTTTGTAGCTTGTCCAGATTATCTACACTTCCAACCGAATTCCAAGCTTCCTTAATCACTTTTGGAAGTTCCACATCCCGTTCCCAAAACACATCGTACCGTCTTATTTTTGGTCCTCGCTGACCCACGTCTGGGGCACCCTGGAGGGCCAGTGCCACATGATCAGAGCACGGTGAGACGACATGCTTGACGGTATAGAAAGGAAAAAGATTGCGCCAGTCATTCGTTGCCGTGGCCCTATCAAGCCTAACCTTAACATTAGCTGCCCCTGTGCGCATGTTGTCATATGTAAACGGGATACCTGAAAATCCAAGATCGACCAGACCGGACACTTCTAAAGCATCTCTGAAAGCTACCATTTGCTGTTCCGGTCTTGGTGAAGCAGAAAGATGTTTGAAATCCCATAAGGCTTCATTAAAGTCACCAATCACTAACCACGGTCGATCATTCACACTTTTTAGACCTTGTAGCTTGGACCACATGAGATGACGATTCTCAACCCGCGGTTCGCCATACACAAAAGTAACCCTCCATTGAGCTGCATCCGCGTGTTCTCTGACTAACACATCGATGTATCTGTCCTCCGTGCCCAGAATTTCTACCACATAAGATTCATGCCAAAAAAGCGCCAAACCACCACTCATACCGTTACTGTCAACACCAACGAAACCCTTCAAACCAGTACGAGCTTGTATCCTCCTCATCTTTGTTGCTTTTTGCTTTGTCTCGCAGAGGAAGATCAGCTTGGGGGAATGCAACTGGGAGATCGTCGCAATTTCACGAACTGTCCGGGCGTTCCCCCTTCCCCGGTAGTTCCAACTGATGAGATTCATTGATCCCGGCAGCACCCCTCGAGACGGCCCGCCGATGTCAGACTCATAAGAATCCAATTAGATGGAGAGTGGGACTGCAAAAATCTCGCTGATGAATCAGCCAAAACCGAGAACCGATCTCCGCCAAAATGAGCGACGGGACAGAAAACCGATCGCTGCAACAAGCAGCGCCGGGACAGAAAACCTTGGAGAAATCCCTAGGTAGCTTCCGATCCGATCAACAACACGTGCCTAGTGTGTATACCGCAAGAGAGCCATACACAACTAGCAAGTGGAAGAAGTCCTGATGTCGTGGAGACAAAACATGCAGGAGAAGATCAACACATGCGTCTGATCTAGCGTCGGGCTTGTTACTGCATCCTGCTTGATATGTTCATCCGGTCCAGTCGATTGAGTAGACGGATTGATCTATCACGGCTTCCAGCAGCAATGCGGCAGAACCTGTAGTAGAGAGACAAAACCAGTGACGGCACCTCACGGCAGCACGCTGGGCCAAGAAAAACCAGCCACGACACCTTCCGGCGCCGTCCTGGGACAGAGAACACCGGCCCTCGCGCCGCCGCCGGCGAGGCGGCCGGCGGCGGACCAGCGAAACCCTAAGTCGCCCTGGGAGTCGCCCCTCAGGAGAGAAAAACGGGAGCGACTCAAACTCGCGACCTCAGTCTTGTTAAGAGTTGGAACTTGCCAACCGAACTAGTGAGTTCAACTGATAGTTTGATGGCGCTAAATGTTGTATCGAACTTCTTTTGAACATTTGCGAATATTATGCACTTTAGATTTTGTAATATCCATTGAACGTTTTCTTAATGTACGATGAACATTTTAAATTATACACAATGAACATTTTGGAAAAACTAGAAATAAATGTGTTGAACAATTTTCGAATATGCATTGAACATTTGTAATATACGTTGAGCAATTTTTTAATACATATTAAAAATTTGTGTAATACACCACTGAACAAATGTAAAAAACATAGGGACCAATTTATATACATTGAGCAATTTCTAATATACGATGAACATTTTAGAAATGCACGATGAACATTTTTGTAATATACCGTGAACATTGCTAAATATGCAATGAACATTTTTGTAACACGCAATGAACTTTGTATAATATAGGGAAAAAGAAACAGTAAAAAGAAAAAAATCATAAAAAAGAAAAAAGAAAATATTATAAATATAAAAGAAAAATAAAAACGAAAAGAAAAAAGAACCAGGAAAGAAATAACGACCAAAAAACGGAAGCAACAACACGCAGCACGCGCTGCCGCGAACTGGGCCGGCCCACCCGCGGGCGTTTCCTCCCCAATCCCGGTCATTCTTTGCCACGTCAACAATCCCTATTTGGAAAATGACCCGAAGGTTCAATTTAGACCGGGATTGCAAAGTTAAGGGTGCAATTGACCAGGATTTCAACTTGAGGGTTTGTTTCGCCCGACCACTACAAGTTTAAGGTTTGAAATAGACTTTTTCCTTTTCTTTTTGGTTGAGGAAAGTGCGAATTGATTTGGTACATACAAGTACAATATTACTACATTTTAGGCTTGTCCCTAAAATTCAACCCGCGTCTTGTTATATCCCGAAAATTCAGATATCGTGCTCTCAAAACTGGCGCCTTCACAACCCGCGCCTTGCTATCCCGAAATTACAATGCGCGCGAAAACTCCCTCCAGCTGTCAAATCCCGACATGTGAAATCCCTCTTCTAACCCTGAGCCGAAAGGGCCGCTAGTTCAAATTGGTGGGGGGTACTTTTGTAACACACCCTACATTTTGGACAAGTGCGTCCCTAAGTCATGCTTCACCCCCTCCCATCGCCCCCTTTTCGCCATTCGAAATCCCATGCCGCCATAACCTCTCCGCTCCAGCCGCGAAACCCCACCCTCCTCCGTACGCTACGTCACCGCTGCCCAACCGGAGCCTCTTCCCCGACGACATCATCCACCACAATAGCTCGACATGCCTCGTCCACCTCCTCGGATGAGGATCCATCATCCATCTCGCCGTCCCGCCGGTTCAGCCGCCTCGTCCTCCACCTCCAAGGAGCTGCTCCGACGATCGCCTCGTCTATCGCGGCTGCTCCATCCCCACAGCACCGCCTTAACCTGCTCCACCGGAACCGCAGCATCCTCACTGACTCCTGGACGAAGCTGAGGCCTACTCGGCGCCACCAAAGAGGTTGTACACTCATCGCATCGCACCTTCTCCTTAAATCGACCTCCCAGCGCCAACGGTGCTCCATCCCACACCCCCATGGAGCGGCTACCTTGAAGCCGGCGCCGCGGGCGACATCTCCACGGCGGCTCTCCCCCAGTGAGAGGCCCCTTCGGCGGTGGCGTCCATACCAGCCGGATCTGCTGCTGATGCTCCGTCTCTCGCTCGCTCGCTCGCGCTGCTGCTCCTGCTGCTCCGGCTCTCGCTCCATCGCTCGCTCGCCCAGCTGCTGCTAATGCTCTCCCCCTCGCTCATGCTGCTGCTCTGCTCCGATTAAGCAACACTTCAGTCGACTGAATCGACTTTTGGGTCAGTCGATTTCAGGGGTTGGGGGGCTCGCCGGAGTTAAGGAAGAACCACCCGCAGCGGGGACGGGGGCTCGCCGGAGAGGTACCCCACTATCTATCTTAGGGTTCAGGGCGGGGGGCCTAGAGGGCTGGCCGAGGCGGCGATGGCGAGTTGTTTCGGGGCGGCGAGGCGGCGCTAGGGCCGGCGGTTCGGCCGGTGGTGGCTGGCGGCTCAGGGTGAGCGGTGCAGGTTGAAGATGAACTGTAGGCCCTCCCTAAACTACATGTCAAGTGCCTCTCTGCTACCATTGCGTTCAGTTTCGACAGTAGCATTCAGATTCCACAGTAAATTTCAGTTTTGATAGTTAAGTTCAGAGTCAATAGTTTTTACCTCATCTGTTGTTGTCAGGTGGTTTCTGCTAATGTTAATTTTACATCCATTTTACATCATCTACTGGAGATGCTATTAGAATCCCACTTGAGATTGACGATGTCTGTCTTGTGCTGCTTCATCCTTGACGTCTTACGGCTCACCGGAGCTGCTCCAATGACAGAACGATCCATCACAACAGAGCAGTGCTCTGGACGATGTCTATAGATTCCTCAGATCTTCCTCCACACCTCCGACAGCCACCTCTGCCTCAACTGCTTCAGCGACCAACCCAATGATACTGAGGTCAACACGGCTATGGCAAAGAGGTTGTACACTTGTTGCATCACTTATTACTTACATTCACGTCGATCCATTAGGGCTATTTTGGTTCAACGGAAAAACGTCGATCCACTGGTTGTTACCATCACTCTAAATTTCTGCATGCTCTCCTTACATAATATCACCATATTTTTTTCGTATGCATGTCAGATATTGTACACAGTCATGCTGAACATGTAGAGAAAAAGAGAAGAGTTTTGCGCGGCAATACAATGTCATGCAGACATCGCTCCATGGTGAGTTCAATGGCAAACCCTCCCCACCCCTCTCCAGATTGTAATCCAGAGGAAGATATTTGTTCTGAGGCAGTTTCAGACGCCGCTGACCACTCCTATTTACCCCCCAAGGTGTTTGCTCTACCTTGATATGATGATGTTAGCCATATCATGCATATGTTGCCTTGCAGTGCCTACTTTTGACATCATATATGTCATCTGCTTAGTTTAGACATGTTCTGTAATGCCACCAGTTTAGTTTCTATATCATATATGGGAATTATGCAGTCTCATGTCTTTTAGCCAGCCATAATATATGTGAAATGTGCAATGCCATCCTGTTTAACCAGGCATCATATATTTGAATGATATCTTGCCCATCCTTTTCTTCATTACATTTGCATTTGTCGACAATGTTTGTACATTAAACTACTCTTCATGTGAATCAGCCATTTGGGTGGGAGATGGAAAAATCTGGAGTGAAAACAAGGCCTTCAGAGCAGACAGTGCTACCTGTCGAAGCAGATATCTTGTTGGGTCCCGATAGCTCCTCAGAGATGGATTCAGAGACAGATGACCAGTCCTATTCCCCCACTGAGGTGTATGCTCTAACTTGGCACGGTTATACTGCTCATATCATGCATACGGTGTCTTGCATTGCATAGTTTAGACATCATATACACAATATTCAACACCATGTTCTTAGTTCAGACATCATATCGAATGCCCTCTGTTTAGCATATAAATCACATATGTGAATTAAATGATGCGATCATGATTACTTAGATAACATGTAGGTGAATTATGTTATGTGATCCTGTTTAGTTATTCATCATATCTTTGAATTATGTTATGCTATGCTATCCAGTTTAGATAGACATCATATATGTGAAATTATGTCATGCTATCCATTTTAGTTAAACAATATACAAGTCAATTATTTCATGCCCTCTTTTTTCCACACTATCTATTGCATCTGTCTCCCATACAATGTCTGTACATTCAACTATGTTTCCTGTTTATCAGCCATTTGAATTGGAGCGGGTGATGCCAGTATCTAGTGAACGAAAAACACAGTGTTTAAATAAAACAGTGCTACCTCTTGGTGGAGATAGCACCCCGGTTGTACATGCACAAGAACCATCCCTACCACATATAACCCAAACTCTCGCAGATTGTACCCCTACTGCGATGGACAGAGAACCAGCTTCACCCAATCTAACCACAACCCCAGCCGATAGTAACCCAGATCCTGTTGACACAGCACCATCTCCACCACAGAGCTCCCAAACAAGAGCAGTTAGTAAGGCAGCTCCAGTGCCCAAAGGGCCAGTACTATCACGGCGAACCCCAACTTCACTAGTTAGTACGCCTATTCCTGTGGAGGAAGCACAACCAACTAGTCGTAGTTTAGCATCTATCGCATTTGATGTTGTCAAACCGTATGTGCGTATCTTCCCATCTTGGAAATATTATACTGAAGATGAAGGAAAATGCCAGTTGCAGGTGTTTGTCCAGGAGTTATGTGTAAGTAATGTTATTCATGGCAATTACTTTGCTTCGTCCCATACATCCTACCTCCATGTTGGTTATAATACAGCAAATTTTCCCATTTTTCTCTATAGAGAAGGACCGATTTGGAAACTCAGGATGAGGTAACCTATGCTAATACCTCTGCTATCTTCAAGAATGCTTGGTGGCAGTATCAGAATTACCTGAAGAAAACGTACTTCACCGGCAAATAAACTCATCAAATTCCCTTACGTTCTCATGAGGCACATTTACTGGACGATGACTGGGAATGCCTTGTTCTGTACTGGTCCCGATCCAAGAATGTGGTAAGGTTTATGACCTCATTTTCTATTTTTAAGTATTATATTCTTGCGTCTTACTGTACTCTGTTCATGTAGAACAAGTGCCTAAACCTGAAGAACAACTGTTCTACTTTAAGATTCCATTGCTATCATAGTTCAAAAAAGCGATGGGCGTTAATTGTGCGTTTTGCCACCGCCTTGCGCTTTACTGACCAAAGCGCATGCTTATGCGCAGTTATGCATAGATTATGCGTAGTTATGCGCAATGCATTTTGCCAACGCCTAGAGCCTAGGCGTGCTTAAGCGCTCGCTTAGGCGTGCCTTTTTTAACTATGATTGCTTTGCTCTTGTATCACTATATTTACTCATACAAACTTATTTTTAAATTGAAGGATCCAATCGAAACTCCAATGGCACAGTAGGTATGTTCACACATGTTTCTTTAACAGGTTTGCTCTTATCAATAGCTCTGTTGATTTCAATTTCAATTGTGTATACAGTTGACTTTCATATCATGCACATTACTAGCATCACAACAAAGCCAATAGTGTTGTTGTACATGTAGACCTGTGGTACCCATCTGAAATATTGTTGTGCCATGTAGTTTCCCACGCTTTGTATTCTTTCACTGCTGCTTTGTCTTGAACTGATATGATTTGAACCTTGTCTCTATTTTGATTTGGCAAGACAATGCAGTGACCATAGGACATATATATATATGTTTGTTTGATGCTTTTATTATGTACTAGTACTTGGCAATAGAAGACTTGGTAGTTTAATCCTGTCCACCTTACTACTGAACTGGTTCACCGAAATGAGTTTCATATACTAGTACATGCTAAACTTGTTATGTGTCTGCTTGTTTCTTCTTTTAGAATGCTGACAGAATATTGGGGAAGAGTGCCTTATTAAGCAATGGTAAAGGAAGTAATACAGATAAGGTTCAGGATAGTGACACATCCTCGTTGGTCTCCAACAAAGCTGATAAAACAGCTAAGGAAGACTATCTTGAAGACAGTGAGACAACCCCAAAGTCCTGTCTTGGTTTAGTGTTCGAGTTACTGGCCACTACCGCTTGCACAAGCTATTCAAACTCACTGACTGAATCAATTCGGTTTCTTGAGTCTCAACTACAAGCTGAAAGACATCGATCAACTGTGCTGCGACAAGAAGCGGAAGGATTGCGGAAGTCGCTGGAGCATTCAGATGCATACTTTCTGGTGCAACAGAAAGTGTTGGAGGATTTTAGCGCCAAACAAGACAAAGCTAATCAGCTTGCTAAGCTTATTTCCAGCATGGTGGATACCCAGGATAACATTTCTTGAGCTCTTCTAAAGTTGTTTCAGTTATGCTCTTGTTTTGCTGCCGCGTTTATTTGCACTGGTGGCAAATTTTGACGGCCAGTGTATGTAATGTGCTGCTTTCTTCCCTATATTTGCACTGGTGGCGAACTTTGATGCCAAGTGGATGTAGTATGTGTAATAGCGGTAATAGGCTAGCATTAATTGCTTGCTTATTTATTTCCTTATTGTCTTGTTTTGTTGTTTGCTTGTAGTCACTTCAGTTCTTTTTCTGTTTTTTTCTAGTGGCCACAATAACCTATTTTTGGTAACTAGGCCAAAATAAGCATGGGAACACACGGACTGTTGTAACCATGGGCCTCCTACAAGCCGTATGATCCATGGGCCTTCGTCCGGCCATAGGATCTATTGGTCTTTTATATGGGCTATAGGATCCATCGGCCTTCTATACGGGCCTTAGGGTCCATGGGCCTTCTACGGGCCGTAGGGTCCATGGGCCTTCTATGGGTTGTACGATCCATGGGCCTTCTACGGGCTGTACTATCCATGGGACTCATACGAGTCGTAGGATCCATGGCCTTCTATGGGGCGTATCATCATTTCGCCAATCATGGGCCATACTATTCATGGACCATAACGGGCCGTTAATAGGCCGTATTTGATAACTCTATGAAAACATCCAAACGGTTTTTTGACATGAAAACGGCCCAATGTATTAACGGACCGCAAATGGGCCGACTGTAACGATGGGCTGAATTAGGCAGTAACGGGCCATATGTAACCGAATGCTGCAAATGAGCCCAAGAATCAATGGGCCCTGAGAAGGCCAAAAGATAACATGGGCTGGAAACGGCCCAATGGAATAACGGGCCGTTAATGGGTATAAAGTGATACACTGTTCACTACGGACCAGTTTCACCACGGGTCGTTAATGGGCCAAGAGTTACAAAGGTCTGCATATGGGCCGAAAGAAGTCATGGGCCACACATGGGCCGGAAGTTAAAATGGGCTGAATCATATTGGACGGCCCAGATGACGCTACTGGGCCTAATTCAGATAGGGCGTAACGGGCCCTGGGTTAGCGGGCTGTAAATGGGCTATATGCGAACATGTTGTTAACAGGCTTTCCGTGGGCCGGCCCGCCACCTTTTCACCAAGTCAAACGGGCCGGCCTTTTCACAGGAATGGGCCTCTGTTGGGTCGTGCCACGTGTCGCCGTATCATAGATGCCTTCGGTCCAATGAGCGGATGACATCTGTCTCAACGGTGAGCCGACACGTGTTTCCTCCAGCCAATGATGATTTTACACGTGGAAAATCCCCATTGGTCGGGGCTGTTAACGGGTTATCGGATCCAAAACCCGGCCCGATAACTTAACGGCGTTCCGTTACGGTGGATGCCACGTGTTGGTCACCCTTGATGAAAGCACTTCTATGACGCGTGATTTATCGTCATGGAAGTGGACACTTCCGTGATGATAATTTTGGTGATGTCATGGAACACTTCTACGACAGCACAAGTATGACTATCTTGATTCTGTCATAAATTTGTCATAGATGTACATGCATGACAAAAAATGCGACCTACTGTGACAAACACGTATCATCACGGAAGTTTTTTTTGTAGTGACTGGTGCCTCCTCGTCATGACCTCATTAGAAGTGTTTTGATCCATTGTAAGCCGGAAAGCCTCTGACTGAATCTATTGGTACTGAGCATCCAGAGCCGCCCGTTCTGCAGCTATCCTGACGTCCTCTGCCACCAAGTCTTCCTTGGCTAGTGCTACCTCATCACATAGCTTTGCAACCCCCGCATCATGCTGAGCTTGATTCGCCGGGTTAACCATGGCTGTCAACAGATCCGTCAACTTATCCATTAAAGCCATCAAAACCTGAGCCAGCGGGTGCAGAGGGCCTCCTACCCCAGCTGCCGCCACCGCCGCAGACTCGGAAGTCATCGCTGCTGCAGTTGAAGAATTTTGCCCAGGTTGCGTGCCAGCTGTCGGTGTCAAAACCGGCGGATCTCGGGGAGGGGGTCCCGAACTATGCGTCTAAGGCTAATGGTAACAGGAGGTGGGGGACACGATGTTTACCCAGGTTTGGGCCCTCTCGATGGAGGTAATACCCTACTTCCTGCTTGGTTGATCATGATGATATGAGTATTACAAGAGTTGATCTACCACGAGATCATAGAGGCTAAACCCTAGAAGCTAGCCTATGATTATGATTGTTCTTGTTCTACGGACTAAACCCTCCGGTTTATGTAGACACCGAAGGGGGCTAGGGTTACATAGAGTCAGTTACAGAGAAGGAGATCTACATATCTGAATTGCTAAGCTTGCCTTCCATGCAAAGGAGAGTCCCACCCGGACACGGGACGAAGTCTTCAATCTTGTATCTTCATAGTCCAACAGTCCGGCCAAAGTATATAGTCCGGCTGTCCGAGGACCCCCTAATCCAGGACTCCCTCAGTAGCCCCTGAACCAGGCTTCAATGACAATGAGTCCGGCGTGCAGATTGTCTTCGGCATTGCAAGCCGGGTTCCTTCTCTGAATACTCCATAGAAGATCTTGAATATGAGGATCGTGTCCGGCTCAGCAAAATAATTTCCACTTACCGCCGTAGAGAGCACAATACTCCACAAATCTAATCTACTGACAACTTTTCATAGTGTGACATCACGCCGCGGCCCGGTTATTACGAACCGTTTTTCCCGGCATGCCACTACACGTATTGCGAGGCGGTTTTATTGGCACGTCTTGTCGAAGCAGAGATCGTGTTCCCCTTATCACGGGATTCTCATCAATACGGGTGTGGGTAACCCGACCGTGCCTCTTAGTATGACTCCTCGATTTTAGGCAAGCTCCAAACAGCCAGGCGGGGGATGCTTGATAATTGTCCTCTTTATAAGGAGGTCAAGGCATGTTCTTTTCTTTCCACGCTCGATCCTTCTCTTCTCCTACCTCGAGTTCCAACACCCACGGTACCAGCTAAGCACTTCGAACCTCCAACCTTGTCCAGATCCGACCTTCAAGGCCGGTGGATGGCCTCCTCTATCACAGAGGAGGACATCAAGAAGCTTAGGGAGGCTAGGTATCTAACCGCCGAAATCCCGCATAGGCTGCCAGCTCAAAGGAAGGTCATCCCCACTCCCGAACCCAATGAGAGCGTCATATTTGTTTCCCACTTCCTCTGAGGCTTAGGCTTTAGTCTTGATCCCTTTGTTAGAGGGCTCATGTTCTATTACGGGCTAGATTTTCATGATCTAGCTCCGGATTCTATCCTTCACATCTCGTCGTTTATCGTTGTGTGTGAAGCCTTCCTCCACATCACCCCACACTTCGGCCTATGTCTCAAGACCTTCAATATAAAGCCGAAGGTGATCGATGGGCGACACACGGAGTGTGGAGGCGCTATAATAAGCAAAGGCACCGATGCCCTATGTCCAAAGGGTTCCTTTCTGGAGGTGTCCGACTTATGGCAACGGGAGTGGTTCTATATCACAACTCCCCAAGGCACAAAGTGGGCGGCGCCCCTGCCTTCCGCTCGGGCCCTCCGCCACAACTGGCGTCATGGGTCAACGAGGGACTGGACTAGGGGCCAGCTAATGACGTACCGACATTGCAAAGCCGCATTCAAGATCTTCTCGAGAGGGATGTCAGTCTTGTCAAGGTAATTCAAGTAATGCTAGTTCGTCGGATCCTGCCATGCCAACGTCAATCTCTCCGTATGTGGGAGTTCAACCCGGAAGGACCGTGAACTATTCAACAATTATTCGGCATTACGCTCGAAGGGATGTACAGATTGTTCTTCGAATCACGAACAAAGTGTCCGGACACCACTGAGGATGCGGGTCTCAACTGCAACCATCCAGATACCCAAGTAAGTAATTCTGTGATCGAACATGTTGTCTTTATATTTGACACAACATCAATCTGAAAAATTGCTCTCGGCCAGGACTGGATACGAAAGCCGGAGAGGATCAGGTGTTTGGCCCCTCTTCCCGAAGGCTCGCCGAATCCTGTGCTAGCCAGGATGCTTGAGCGTGCACCCTATCAAGTGCTGATACGTCTCCAATGTATCTATAATTTTTGATTGTTCCATGCTACATGTTTTGGATGTTTATGGGCTTTATTTTACACATTATTATCATTTTTGGGACTAACCTACTAACCAGAGGCCCAGCCCGTATTGCTGTTTTTTTGCCTATTTCAGTATTTGGAAGAAAAGGAATATCAAACGGAGTCCAAACGGAATGAAACCTTCGGAAGCGTGATTTTTGGAACGAACGTGATCCAGAGGACTTGGAGTGCAAGTCAAGAAGCAGCCGAGGCAGCCACGAGAGGGTAGGGCGCCCCCCCCCCCTATAGGGCGCGCCCCCTGTCTCGTGGGCCCCTCGGGCGGCCACCGACGTACTTCTTCCTCCTATATAAGCCTACATACCCCGAAAACATCCAGGGAGCCACCGAAGAAATATTTCCGCCACCGTAACCTTCTGTATCCGCAAGATCCCATCTTGGAGTCATGGCCAGTGTTCTGCCGGAGGGGGAATCCACCATGGAGGGCTTCTACATCAACACCATAGCCCTTACGATGAGTTGTGAGTAGTTTACCACAGACCTTCGGGTCCATAGTTATTAGCTAGATGGCTTCTTCTCTCTTTTTGGATCTCAATACAATGTTCTCCCCCTCTCTTGTTGAGATCTATTCAATGTAAACTCTTTTTGCGGTGTGTTTGTCGAGATCCGATGAATTGTGGGTTTATGATCAAGTTTATCTATGAATAATATTTGATTCTTCTCTGAATTCTTTTATGTATGATTGAGTTATCTTTGCAAGTCTCCTCGAATTATCGGTTTGGTTTGGCCTACTAGATTGATCTTTCTTGCCATGGGAGAAGTGCTTAGCTTTGGGTTCAATCTTGCGGTGTTCTTACCCAGTGATAGAAAGGGTTGCAAGACATGTATTGTATTGTTGCCATCGAGGATAAAAAAAGATGGGGTTTATATCTTATTGCTTGAGTTTATCCCTCTACATCATGTCATCTTGCTTAATGCGTTACTCTGTTCTTATGAACTTAATACTCTAGATGCATGCTAGATAGCGGTCGATGCGTGGAGTAATAGTAGTAGATTCAGGCAGGAGTCGGTCTACTTGTTGCGGACGTGATGCCTATATACATGATCATGCCTATATAATCTCATAATTATTCGCTTTTTTACCAATTGCTCGATAGTAATTTGTTCACCCACCGTAATACTTATGCTATCTTGAGAGAAGCCTCTAGTGAAACCTATGGCCTCCGGGTCTATCTCTTATCATATTTGCTTCCAATCTACTTTTATTTGCATCTTTACTTTCTGCATCTATATTATAAAATATCAAAAATATATTTATCCTATCATACTATCTCTATTAGATCTCACTTTCGTAAGTGGCCGTGAAGGGATTGACAACCCCTTTATCGCGTTGGTTGCGAGTTCTTTGTTTGTTTGTGTAGGTTCGTGGGACTTGTGAGGAGCCTCCTACTGGATTGATACCTTGGTTCTCAAAAACTGAGGGAAATACTTACGCTACTATTGCTGCATCACCCTTTCCTCTTCAAGGAAAACCAACGCAAGCTCAAGACGTAGCAAGAAGGATTTCTGGCACCGTTGCCGGGGAGGTCTTCGCTCAAGTCAAGACATACCAAGTACCCATCACAAACTCATCTCGCTCGCATTTACATTATTTGCCATTTGCCTCTCGTTTTCCTCTCCCCCACTTCACCCTTGCGTTTTATTCGCCCTCTCTTTCCCAATCTCCTCTCTCTTTTTCGTTGCCTTTTTCTGTTTACTTGTGTGTTCGATTACTTGTTGCCATGGCGCAAGATAATACCAAATTGTGTGATTTCTCGAATACCAATAATAATGATTTCCTTAGTACTCCGATTGCTCCTCTTAATGATGTTGAGTCTTGTGAAATCAATACTACTTTGCTAAATCTTCTTATGAAAGATCAATTCACTGGCCTTCCTAGTGAAGATGCCGCTACTCATCTAAACAACTTTGTTGATTTGTGTGATATGCAAAATAAGAAAGATACGGATAATGATATTGTTAAATTTAAGTTATTTCCGTTTTCACTTAGAGATCGTGCTAAAGTTTGGTTTTCGTCTTTGCCTAGAAATAGTATTGATTCTTGGAACAAGTGCAAAGATGCTTTTATCTCTAAGTATTTTCCTCCTGCTAAGATCATCACTCTTAGGAACAATATTATTAATTTTAAACAACTTGACCATGAGCATGTTGCCCAATCTTGGGAAATAATGAAATTGATGATTCGCAATTGCCCTACTCATGGTTTGAATTTATGGATGATCATACAAAAATTTTATGCCGGTTTGAACTTTGCTTCTAGAAATCTTTTAGATTCGGCCGCCAGAGGCACGTTTATGGAAATCACTTTAGCATATGCTACAAAACTTCTTGATAATATTATGGCTAATTATTCTCAATGGCACACTGAACGATCTACTAGTAAAAAAGTGCATGCTATAGAAAAAATTAATGTTTTGAGTGGAAAGATGGATGAGCTTATGAGATTGTTTGCTATTAAGAGTTCTTCTATTGATCCCAATGATATGCCTTTATCTACCTTCATTGATAATAATAATGAATGTGTGGATGTGAATTTTGTTGGTAGGAATAGTTTTGGAAACAATGCTTATAGGGGAAACTTTAATTCTAGACCGTTCCCTAGTAATTCCTCTAATAATTATGGAAATTCCTACAACAATTCTTATGGTAATTTTAATAATATGCCCTCTGATTTTGAGAATAGTGTGAAAGAATTTATGATTTCTCGAAAGAATTTTAATGCTTTGCTTGAAGAAAAATTGCTCAAAGTTGATGATTTGGCTAGGAACATTGATAGACTTTCGCTTGATGTTGATTCTCTTAAAATTAGATCCTCTTCCCCTAAGCATGATATCAATGAGTCTCTCAAAGTAATGAGAATTTCCATTGACGAGTGCAAGGAAAGAACCGCTAGATTGCGTGCTAAGAAAGATAGCTTTATAAAGGCGTGTTCTTCTAGTTTCCATGAAAATAATGATGAAGATCTTAAAGTTATTGATGTGCCCCCTATTAGATCTTTATTTTTCAATATGAATCTTGATAATAATGGGACTGGAGATGAGTCAACTTTATTTAGAAGGCGTCCCAAAAATTTGGAGTTTTTAGATCTTGATGCTAAATTTGGTAAAAGTGGGATTGGAGAGGTCATGACTTTAACCCACTATCTCGGATTTCAAGGAATTTGATTATGATAATTGTTCTTTAGAAGGTTGTATTTCCTTGTTGCAATCCGTTGTTGATTCTCCACATGCTTATAGTCAAAATAAAGCTTTTACCAAACATATCGTTGATGCCTTGATGCAATCTTTTGATGAAAAACTTAATTTGGAAGTTTCTATACCTAGAAAACTTAATGATGAGTGGGAACCTACTATAAAGATTAGAATTAAAGATCATGAGTGTTTTTCTTTGTGTGATTTGGGTGCTAGTGTTTCCACGATTCCGAAAACTTTATGTGATATTCTAGGTTTCCATGATCTTGATGATTGCTCTTTAAATTTGCACCTTGCGGATTCCACTATTAAAAAGCCAATGGGAAGGATCAATGATGTCCTTATTGTTGCAAATAGAAATTTGGTGCCCGTTGATTTTATCGTTCTTGATATAGATTGCAATCTTTCTTGCCCTATTATTCTTGGTAGACCTTTCCTTAGAACGATTAGTGCGATTATTGATATGAAGGAAGGGAATATTAGATTCCAATTTCCATTAAAGAAAGGCATGGAGCACTTTACAAGAAATAAATTTAAATTACCTTATGAATCTATCATGCGAGCTACCTATGAATCAAGTGCCAAAGATGGCACTACTTAGATCTATCTTCGCTGTTATGCCTAGCTAGGGGCGTTAAACGATAGCGCTAGTTGGGAGGCAACCCAATTTTCTTTGTGTTTTTTTTGTTCCTGTTAGTAATAAATTTTGCATCTACTTTCTGTTTAGATGTGTTTTTATCTTTTAGTTAGTGTTTGTGCCAAGTAGAACCTATATGATGACCTATGATGATAGTTGATTTGATTCTGCTGAAAAACAGAAACTTTGCGCTCACGAGAAAAAAATCAATAAATCACAAAAGCGTGCTTTTGCATTGATTCGTTTTTCTTCTGATCAATAAACAAATTGTACAGTACGTCCTATTTTGGTAGGATTTTTAGAGTTCCATAGGTTTGTGTTAGTTACAGATTGCTACAGACTGTTCTGTTTTTGACAGATTCTGTTTTTCGTGTGTTGTTTGCTTATTTTGATGCATCTATGGCTAGTATGTAAGGGCATGAACCATAGAGAACTTGGAATACAGTAGGCTTAACACCAAAATAAATAAAGAATGAGTTCATTACAGTACCTTATGTGATGGTTTTTTTTCTTTCACTAACGGAGCTTATAAGATTTCCTGTTGAGTTTTGTGTTGTGAAGTTTTCAAGTTTTGGGTAAAACTTTTATGGACTATGGTATAAGGAGTGGCAAGAGCCTAAGCTTGGGGATGCCCATGGCACCCCAAGATATTCAAGGATAGCCAAAAGCCTAAGCTTGGGGATGCCCCGGGAAGGCATCCCCTCTTTCGTCTTCGTTCATTGGTAACTTTACTTGGAGCTATATTTTTATTCGCCACATGATATGTGTTTTGCTTGGAGCGTCGTGTATTATATTAGTCTTTGCTTTTTAGTTTACCACAATCATCCTTGCTGTACACACCTTTTGGGAGAAGCCTATTTGATTAGAATTTGCTAGAATACTCTATGTGCTTCGCTTATATCTTTTGAGCTTGATAGTTTTTGCTCTAGTGCTTCACTTATATCTTTTAGAGCATGGCGGTGGATTAATTTTGAAGAAATTGCTAGTCTCTCATGCTTCACTTATATTATTTTGAGAGTCTTTTAGAACAGCATGGTATTTGCTATGGTTACAAATTTGGTCCTAGAATGATGAACATCCAAGTTGGGTATAATAAAAACTATCATAGAAAGTGCATTAAACACTAGGATCAATTTGATGCTTGATAATTGTTTTGAGATATAAAGGTAGTAATGTTAGGGTCATGCTAGTGGATAATTATGAAATTTAGAAATACTTTTGTTGAAGTTGGCAAGTCCCGTAGCATGCACGTATGGTAAAAGTTGTGTGACAAATTTGTTGCATGAGGTGCTCTTTTGATTGTCTTCCTTATGAGTGGCAGTCAGGGACGAGCGATGGTCTTTTCCTACAAATCTATCCCTCTTGGGGCATGCGTAGTACTACTTTGCTTTTAGGGCTAAGTAGACTTTTGCAATAAGTATATGAGTTCTTTATGACTAATGTGAGTCCATGGATATACGCACACTCATCCTTCCACTTTGCTAGCTTTTCTTATTACCGCGCAACTTTCGTCGGTATTGAACCCATTATTTACCTTCCTCAAAATAGACACCATACCTACCTATTATGGCATTTCCATAGCCATTCCGAGATATATTGCCATGCAACTTTCCACCGTTCCGTTTACTATGACACATTTCATCATTGTCATATTGCTCTTTGTGTGATCATGTAGTTGACATCATATTTCTGGCAAGGCCACCCTCATAATTTTCATACATGTCGCTCTTGATTCATTGCATATCCCGGTACACCGCCGGAGGCATTCATACATAGCCATATCTTGTTCTAGCTTTGAGTTGTAATTTTTGAGTTGTAAGTCAATAAAAGTGCGATGATCTTCATTATTAGAGCATTGTCCGAGTGAGGAAAGGATGATGAAGACTATGATTCCCCCACAAGTCGGGATGAGACTTCGGACTTTATAAAAATAAAAGAGGCCAAAGAAGCCCACCAAAAATAAAAAAAAATAAAAGGAAAAAAAGGAAAAGAAAAAAGAAAAAAAGAAAGAAGAAAGAAAAAAAAGGGAAAAGAAAGAAAAAATAAAATGAGAGAAAAAAAGAGAAGGGACAATTGCTACTATCTCTTTTTCCACACTTGTGCTTCAAAGTAGCACCATGATCTTCATGATAGAGAGTCTCCTATGTTGTCACTTTCATATACTAGTGGCAATTTTTCATTATAGAACTTGACTTGTATATTCCAATGATGGGCTTCCTCAAAGTGCCCTAGGTCTTCGTGAGCAAGCAAGTTGGATGCACGCCCACTTAGTTTCTTTTGTTGAGATTTCATACATTTATAGCTCTAGTGCATCTGTTGCATGGCAATCCCTACTCACTCACATTGATATCTATTGATGGGCATCTCCATAGCCCATTGATATGCCTAGTTGATGTGAGACTATCTTCTCCCTCTTTTTTGTCCTCACAACCACCACAATAGACCACCATAGTGCTATGTCCATGGCTTGCACTCATGTATTGCGTAAGAGTTGAAAAAAGTTGAAGCGCGTTAAAAAGTATGAACCAATTGCTCGGCTCGTCATCGGGGTTGTGCATGATGGGAGTATTTTGTGTAATGAAAATGAAGCATGGCCTAACTATATGATTTTGTAGGGATAAGCTTTTTTGGCTATCCTTTTTGATAGGACATGATTATTTGTTAGTATGCTTTGAAGCATTATTATTTTTATGTTTTGTAAGCTTTTATCTTGAATCATTTGGACCGGAACATTCATGCCACAAGAGAGAAAATTACATTGAGAATTATGCTAGGTAGCATTCCACATCAAAAATTCTGTTTTTATCATTTACCTACTCAAGGACGAGCAGGAATTAAGCTTGGGGATGCTTGATACGTCTCCAACATATCTATAATTTTTTATTGTTCCATGCTATTATATTACCTGTTTTGGATGTTTATGGGCTTTATTTTACACATTATTATCATTTTTGGGACTAACCTACTAACCGGAGGCCCAGCCCGTATTGCTGTTTTTTTGCCTATTTCAGTATTTCGAAGAAAAGGAATATCAAACGGAGTCCAAATGGAATGAAACCTTCGGAAGCGTGATTTTTGGAACGAACGTGATCCAGAGGACTTGGAGTGCAAGTCAAGAAGCAGCCGATGCGGCCACGAGAGGGTAGCCCCCCCCATAGGGTGCGCCCCCTATCTCGTGGGCCCCTCGGGCGGCCACCGACGTACTTCTTCCTCCTATATAAGCCTACATACCCCGAAAACATCCAGGGAGCCACCGAAGAAATATTTCCGCCATCGTAACCTTCTGTATCCGCGAGATCCCATCTTGGAGCCGTCGCCGGCGTTCTACCGGAGGGGGAATCCACCATGGAGGGCTTCTACATCAACACCATAGCCCTTCCGATGAGTTGTGAGTAGTTTACCACAGACCTTCGGGTCCATAGTTATTAGCTAGGTGGCTTCTTCTCTCTTTTTGGATCTCAATACAATGTTCTCCCCCTCTCTTGTGGAGATCTATTCGATGTAAACTCTTTTTGCAGTGTGTTTGTCGAGATCCGATGAATTGTGGGTTTATGATCAAGTTTATCTATGAATAATATTTGATTCTTCTCTGAATTCTTTTATGTATGATTGAGTTATATTTGCATGTCTGTTCGAATTATCGGTTTGGTTTGGCCTACTAGATTGATCTTTCTTGCCATGGGAGAAGTGCTTAGCTTTGGGTTCAATCTTGCGGTGTTCTTACCCAGTGACAGAAAGGGTTGCAAGACACATATTGTATTGTTGCCATCGAGGATAAAAAGATGGGGTTTATATCATATTGCTTGAGTTTATCCCTCTACATCATGTCATCTTGCTTAATGCGTTACTCTGTTCTTATGAACTTAATACTCTAGATGCATGCTGGATAGCGGTTGCTGTGTGGAGTAATAGTAGTAGATGCAGGCAGGAGTCGGTCTACTTGTTGCAAACGTGATGCCTATATACATGATCATGCCTAGATAATCTCATAATTATTCGCTTTTCTATCAATTGCTCGACAGTAATTTGTTCACCCACCGTAATACTTATGCTATCTTGAGAGAAGCCTCTAGTGAAACCTATGGCCTCTGGGTCTATCTCTTATCATATTTACTTCCAATCTACTTTTATTTGCATCTTTACTTTATGCATCTATATTATAAAATACCAAAAATATATTTATCTTATCATACTATCTCTATTAGATCTCACTTTCGCAAGTGACCGTGAAGGGATTGACTTGTTTGTTTGTGTAGGTTCGTGGGACTTGTGAGGAGCCTCCTACTGGATTGATACCCTGGTTCTCAAAAACTGAGGGAAATACTTACGCTACTATTGCTGCATCACCCTTTCCTCTTCAAGGAAAACCAACGCAGGCTCAAGACGTAGCAAGTGCCATCGGGAGAAGATGAAGGGAGGAATAGAGAAGCCAAGAGCGGACTTCATACATTATACATCCAAACCAGAGGAGTTAACATCTCCACGAAGGAGGATAGTCGGGGAGGTGAATCAAAAATCCCCTCCTCCTACGGGAAGAAAAGGGCCACCTCCGAAGACTTGGAAGCGGAGGTGTCCAAACGAGGGAAGAAATCCTCGCCAGGGGGCCCTGCCCCAGAGGGCGTCCTTGCCGCACAGCGCCCGCAAGCGGGCCAGCCCTCCTTCGAGTTGTAAGTGAATCAAAAGTAGTTTGATAAATATATCCTGCTTTATCTCTGAGAATACTAACCAAGACCTATCTCTTGCAGTCCGGCTCATAGCCATTCTCAACAGAGTTCGTCTTCGGGGGATCTTCTTTCGGAGATGATGGAGAGCGAAACGCCTCCTCCTGCCTCCCCGCCCCATGGGGCGGACGACCCCGAGGTGTCTTCACGGAGGATTTCTCCTGATCTGTCAAGGCCAAAAGTTAACTCTTCGGCCGCCCGAGGCCCGGAGTATTCGGCTCCCAAGGAGAGCAACAGGAAGAGTCCGGGATTGTCTGACACACAACCGGACACACTGACGGGCCTTCTGGAGCGAGCGGCTATCTCAGAAGCGCATCGTACTTTAATGGGTACGGTGTTTGAGAGGATTTCATCCTCCAAAAGAGGGTTGAATGAAGCTTTTATGAGCCTGCTCAAAGGCTTTGAGGTACGCAAAGTAATATGTATATTTTCGGCTGTACCGCACATGCTAGGTGTGCTCCGTATAGATAGTAGCCCCTGAGACTCTGGTTGCCGTCCCGAGGCAGCGAATAGAGGATCATACTCCCAGGTAATGATCGCGTTGCGTTATGTGCAGGTGGCTGAGGGTCCGGCGGCTGACCGAACTGCTGAGTTTGCCGAACTGAGGTGGCAGCTCAACGTGGCGGATGCCGACATCGTGCTTGCTAACAAGCGGCTTGACGAGGCACAGGGTATGTTTTTTCGGATTGTCGGCAAATATTAAGAGGAGCATGATGCTAGTATCTATAATATGATGTGGTTGCAGATGGAGCTGCTGCCGTGGAGATCCTTCCGACGGAACATGCCCTAGCCAAGGATCAAGCCAGGATAAGTGATGCGGCCGCCCTAAAGGCGGCCGAAGAGTTAAGAGCCAAGCGGGCTACTCATCACCAAAGCGAAGATAAAATAGCCAAGATGGCTATTAAGCTGAAAGATGTCGCCGGCCGATATGAGCTCCTTGAAAAGGAAAGCCAAGCGAAAGCGGCTGACCTGAAGAAGGCCTTGGAAGCAGCCAAGGAAACCTGCTCTGAAATTAGAGGGATAAGGGAGCAGCTTCGTGAAGCCGGAGATATCACGGCTGGGAGGCCCTTTTTGTTGCAGATGAAGTTCGGAGATCCGAAGTATGCTCCTCTGGATTAGTTATGGAGTGCTGCAGACGTGTATGCGGACCTGGCAAAGAGTACTGCTGATGCGACTGAGTTTTTCAAAGATCAGAAAGATCATGAGCTGGAAAGGTTGTTCTGGTCGCAGTTTAGTTCCCCGACACGTCCGCTGCCGTTGAATGAAAAGATGGCCGCATGGGCCAAGCTCCATAGGTTGTTCGGGCTTGCTATGAGGTCTGTCGTGGATCATCTTTGGCCGAAGGGACCAAGGCCGGATAATTATTTTGGTTTAGTGCAACACTTCCTTGGTGATGTGTTGTATATCGACGCTATGAAGAGGTTGGCCCGCATAGAGGGTGCGCGGATGGCTCTTGCCCGTGTTAAAACATATTGGGCAGGGATGGAGGCCACCGGAATTGCAACCCGGGGTCCGGCGGGAGGCCAAGACCCACCCGAGCACTATTTTGAAGAAGTCCTAGAAGGCGCCCGTTTAATAGAGGCTAAGTGCTCAAAGAGTACCATGTTCGAGTGACATGTATCTTGATTGTAAAAAAAATGCTATTTTGATTATGAAGGTTGTGTTTATACTTTTGCCCGAAAGTATGATAGCGCCTCCTATGCGGCCATTTATGTATGTATATAACCTGAAAGTTTGCAGTCGTGGGCTTCAGCCCCCACGCATAAAATGTGGGGGTGTTCGAAAAAGGTGCGTAATCACACTTGATCCAACGTCTTGGTCCATTAAGGAGGTGATAGCGCGACGAACTAGGCAATCAGACTATATAGCTTTAACACTTTCACTTAGCCATAGGAGTTTGACGGTGGGGCTACTATATAGCCCTTGGTACTTCCATGTGCATCCGAATACGGTGCGCTTACGTACACGACCGGGAAACCGGTCCTTCGTTAATTCGGAGGAATCGCTAAGATTCCGCTGAGTCATCGAGTGGTTGACCAGTCTCTCGCTGTATCATGATAGTCAGTTTTCGGCTTTCTCTACTGAGGTGCTCATCCGGAATAACCAGGGCACAATCGCAGTAGTTCTCCTTTGGCCGCCTTAGCCGATAAAATGTAACGTAAGGTAGTAAAACCCAGGAGCCGGGCAAACCCAACATTTGACCAAAGACATGATTCGGAGTTGATGCATATAAGGCCAAACTCGCGATGCCAAACACTCCCAAAGGTATTCGGACTTTATAACATATACCGGGCTGAATGTCGCCCTCGATAATGAGCCCCAAATTTCCAGGTACATGCATTAATCTACCGTGGCGAAATGCCAATAACGCCAGTATCCCTCTCGGGTATGTTAAGTGCCCGGAGGGTGTCGAGCAACAAGAGACATTAAAGAAGGTTTACACAGGGGCTTAATCTAAAGAGAAACCTTTGAGCTGGGCCCTGCTGCACATCTACGCCTTTGTCTCCGTTGTGCCATATCCTGGAAGGGTGTAGCACGATGGTCATCTGTAAAAAGGAAAAACCCAGGTAAAAGAGTCTCGTGTAATCGTGCGAAAAGTTGGTTATTTTCAATGAACCATGAAAGTGCAATCTATTATTGTATTAATAGGGTCAAGCCAGACTGTGGGCTTATTTACATGCGGGCAGCCCCTAGCACCACCTATGGGGGTATATCCATAGACCCAAGCTCAGGTTTATCTGGGCTATTACAACCGGCGGTGCGCCGGACTCATCTAACCGTGTCCGTGGTCTTGACAACCGATCATTTATTCTGGTTGGAGAGGCCGCTCTCTGTTTGGCTGGTAGAGCCGCCACAAATTCTTCCGGACGTAAGGAACACTTTGTGTTTCCGCTAATTGTGATGATGCCACGTGGATCGGGCATCTTGAGTTTAAGGTAGGCGCAGTGCGGTACTGCGTTGAAACAAGCAAAGGCCGCTCTTCCGAGTAATGCGTGATAGTCGCTTTGGAATGGCACAATGTCGAAGATTAATTCTTCGCTTATGAAGTTGTCGGGAGAACCGAATATAACCTCTAGTAAAAGAGAGCCCGTGCAGCGGGCCTCGACGCCTGGTATAACTCCTTTAAAGGTAGTATTACTTTGGTTGATTCTTGATGGGTCTATCCCATTTTGCGGACAGTGTCCTGATATATCAGATTAAGACTACTCCCTCTGTCCATAAGGACTCGGGTGAGATGGTATCCATCAATTATTGGGTCGAGCACCAAGGCAGCCGATCCTCCGTGTCGGATACTAGTCGGATGATCCCTGCGATCAAAAGTGATCGGGCAGGCCGATCAAGGGTTGTATTTGGGGGCAACGGGCTCTACAGCGTATACGTCTCGGAGTGCGCATTTGCGCCTTCTCTTCGGTATGTGAGTTGCATAAATCATATTCACTGTTTTGACTTCTGGTGGGAATTTTTTCTGTCCCTCGGTGTTCGGCTGGCGAGGCTCATCTTCGTCTTCACTTGGCGTCTCCCTTCCTTTGTGTTCAGGGTTTAGCTTGTCGGCCTGCTTGAAAAACCAGCATTCTTTGTGGGTGTGATTTGCAGGTTTTTCGGGGGTGCCATGAATCTGACATAATCTGCCTAGAATCTTAGTTAGGCTGGACAGTCCATCTCTGCTGCCTTTAAATGGCTTTTTCTGTTGACTAGGTCGAGAGCCCCTGAATCCGGCGTTGACCGCCATGTTATCTGGACTGTCTTCATTGTTTCGATGCTTGTTTTTATTGCGTCGTGGCTTCTCATTGCCGTCCCTGATTTCGGATGTGCCTTGGTCACTGGTGCCACTACGGGCCAACCAGCTGTCCTCTCCCACGCAGAAGCGGGTCATAAGGCTTGTTACGGCTGCCATTGTCCTCAGCTTTTCTTGACCGAGGTGTCTGGCAAGACATTCGTCTCGGATACTGTGCTTGAAAGCCGCTAAGGCTTCGGCATCCAGGCAATCGACGAATTGATTCTTCTTAGTGAGAAATCTGTTCCAAAGCTTACGGGGTGACTCTCTGGGCTGTTGGATTATGTGACTTAAATCGTCTGCATTCCAGAGGTCGGACATAGGTCCCTTGAAAATTGGCCCTGAAAGCGTCCTCAAGTTCCTCCCAACTTCCAATTGAGTTTTCGGGGAGGATTTTCAACCAATGTCGAGCTGGTCCTTTCAACTTAAGGGGCAGGTATTTAATGGCGTGGAGATCATCTCTGCGAGCTATGTGGACATGAAGGATAAAGTCCTCAATCCAGACCACAGGGTCTGTTGTTCCGTCGTATGCCTCTATATTCATGGGTTTAAATCCCTCTGGAAATTCATGATCCAGCACTTCATCAGTGAAGCACAGGGGGTGCGCGGCACCCCTGTATTTGGATGTGTCGTGGCATGCTGTTGACGATAGTTGTGTTTGGTTTTGATTCCAAGCTGGTATTCGTTTAATATGATCGTTTTGGTGTCTGTGATCCTGCGCCGGAGCATGCTTTTTGGATCCATAGATGGACCTGGTCACACCGGCTTTTTTGTCCATGAGCTCACGTAAACCGTGTGCTGACTTGTGTGCGGCATCATTAGTCGCCCTGTCACGGCCACGAGGTGATCAGTCCGGCTGATCGGCCGTATTGTTTTTTGGCAGAATGGGCTCTACGGATTCATCGTCGGATTCGGGCAGCAGCTTGCGCTTTGGGTAGCTCTTCGTGTGGTGATCGTCGCCGTATTTTCTTCTGTGTCTAGCACTTTGTTCCATCTTCGGTTGAGCGTATCCTGCGCGGCCTTAAGCCTTTGCTTATGCTTATTCAAGCTCCTCGCGGTGGCAATAAGCCTTCTATGGAGGTTCTCTTGTTCCAAGTGTTTTTCCGGGATGATGAGTGCATCATCGTCCGGACTGTCCTCCTCTTCGGAGGCAGGTTGATGCGTTTTACCCTCAGGATCGCCGTCATCGGACGTCGGCTCCGGACTATGTTCAGCATCCCCTGGCTCATCCTACTCCATCGCTGGGTCCATGGGGTCGTCGTTTCCTTTGGAGTCGACTAGGGTGTTATTTTTCCTTGCACTGTTATCGTTGTTTTTACTGTGGCAGGATTTAGAGTGGCGCCTGTGCCGTTGCTTTGGTTTCTGCCCGATGGGATTATCCTCCGTTGCATCCTTTTCGTCGCTGTTTTTTTTCTTGGGTGTATCCACCATGTATATATCATATGATGAGGTGGCTGTCCAGCGCCTCGTGGGCGGTGGTTCCCGTTCATCTCCAGCATCGTCATCCATACCGTCGATGTCTTCGGAGTCAAAGTCAAGCATGTCGGTTAAGTCATCAACAATGGCTATTAAGTGGGTGGTGGGTGGGGAACGAATTTCTTCGCTGTCGGCTCCGCGTTCCCGCCAGACATAGTCCGGCCAAGAGTCTCCTGATAGAGAGAGAGACCTCAATGAATTTAGCATGTCACCCAAGGGTGAGTGTTGAAAGATATCCGCGGAGGTAAACTCCATGATCGGTGCCGGTCAGATTCGATAGGCATGGATGCGCGCGGTTCGGAACCTATGACCGGACACGAGTTCGAGGTTCCGGTGACACAGATCTCTTCGGAGGTGAAGTCTATGTTCAGCTCCAGCGCCGATGAATGTGCGGCCTCCATGGCGGGGTCCATCCCCCCGTCCTTGGATGGCGTGATCTGCTCCAGATTGAAGGCCGGGGCAGCCGCTGGTGCGATATCCCGAACGCCGTCTGATGGCAGATCTAGGTCATGCTCATCGTGACTGTCCGGCGCTCTTGGCGTGGGCTCAAATCCGTCGAAGATCAAGTCTCCGCGGATGTCGGCGGTGTAGTTTAAGTTTCGAAACCTGACCTGATGGCCAGGGGCGTAGCTATCGATCTGCTCCAGATGGCCAAGCGTTTTGGCCCGCAGTATGAAGCCGCCAAATACGAAGATCTGTCCGGTTAGGAAAACCTCATCCTGGACCGCATCGTTGCTGATGATTGAAGGAGCCATCAAGACTTATTGTGACAACATAGTGGAACTCTCAATGAAAGCACCAATGTCGGTGTCAAAACCGGCGGATCTCGGGTAGGGGGTCCCGAACTATGCGTCTAAGGCTAATGGTAACAGGAGGCGGGGGACACGATGTTTAACCAGGTTCGGGCCCTCTCGATGGAGGTAATACCCTACTTCCTGCTTGATTGATCTTGATGATATGAGTATTACAAGAGTTGATCTACCATGTGATCGTAGAGGCTAAACCCTAGAAGCTAGCCTATGATTATGACTGTTCTTGTCCTACAAACTAAACCATCCGGTTTATATAGACACCGAAGGGGGCTAGGGTTACACAGAGTCGGTTACAGAGAAGGAGATCTACATATCCAAATTGCCAAGCTTGCCTTCCACGCAAAGGAGAGTCCCACCCGGACACGGGACGAAGTCTTCAATCTTGTATATTCATAGTCCAACAGTCCGGCCAAAGTATATAGTCCTCCTATTCGAGGACCCCCTAATCCAGGACTCCCTCACCAGCCATGAAGATCCCGACTCTATTTGGCGGCTCATAGGGGTCTGAAATATTGTTGCCATCGAAATAGCCCCCGAGCTCACCATCTTGCAGTTGATACAATGAAGTAGTCTCTCCCGTGGACGACTCACCATCAGAATAGATCGTCGTCTCTCCGCCAGACATAGATCCTTCATCAAATTTCTCTCCATGGATGCATCCCACAAAGGCACGCTTCGCGGCGGGTTGAGCTCGGGCGGGTCTCACACGCTGAGCCATCTCGATGATGTCGGTGCAGATGTCCGGCCCAGGGCCCGGTTCGCCGATCTTCCCGATGAAGACGTGGATTCCACCGAAGGGGACCCGGTACCCGTACTCAATTGAGCCGGCGTCAGGGCCCCAGCCTGCATCGTCGATGTAGAGCTTGTCGCGGCGACTCTTGGTCATCCAGCCCACAACGTATCCCTTGATCCCTTCGAAGTTGCCATTCAAGAACTCGAAACCACCGTGCGCTAGCCCCACGGTGGGCGCCAACTGTCATGGAAAGGTCACGGCAGATGTCCTAGCAAAAGGACTTAGTCGTGTAGCCGTCGCAACTAGGTAGCTTAAAGGGGTTAAACGGGACAAAGGACATGGGAGTTTATACTGGTTCGGCACCTTGCGGTGAAGGTAAAGGCCTAATCCAGTTTGAGGTGGTATTTCTTATGTCTCGATTACCAGGGAGCGAATCCGCTTGACCTAGCTTTCGATCTGTTGTTTCTTGTCCTGAACCGTCGCCGGGTCGTCCCTTTATATACAAAGTTGATGCCGAGCGGCTCACGGAGTCCCGACCGGCTCATAGATAACATGTCCGGCTCGGTGACTATCTTTACATGCCTTACAATACAAGTCTTTACATATATGGTGGTTTACCCTTACGGACCTTAAGTCGCCTTTGGGCCTTGGGCCCTTAACTAAACCGCCATCTTTAATATCCTCGTGGGCTTCATATGATGAATCGCCATAGGTATAATCCGGCCCCTCCTGGGCGGGTCATACCTAATAGTTATATCCCCAACAGCTATATTCACCGGATTATCATGTGAAACTGGGTGTTTCGAAATTTTTGGATTTGTTGTTTATATTTGACTGCTTCATTGTTCTCTAAAACTGCAGGTATGTCCCAAGTGAACTGGATTATTGCGATGATTTGGTTGACTCGGACTTCTTCTTATCTTGAATGGCTTTCACCTTTGGGAAATTCAAGTCATGGAAGTGTTTCAGTGATATTGGACCTTTTATAGATACTACTATGACACTATGGCAGCCAAGGTTCGATTGAAATCATGGACACATGCATGATTTATGTTCTTTTTATTATGGGGCATTTTGACTTTTGCACAAATGTACAAGTGCCATGTATAGTGGTTAATTAGAGGTATACATGAGTGCATACAAGTCTTTCATTCTCTGCTTCATGACCTGAGCAAAGAGATACATAATTAACTTAATTGGGGTATTGTTGGTTAGTGCAGTATCTATAGACTGTTAATATTTTTATTTTAGTTACTCTATGCATGTGAGCACTGCCCAAAAGGATATCTTCAGACACTACAGGAATCTGCTACTTTGCCATCTGCCACGGTGGACGGCAAAGGCATGGATGGCGGACGGCAAAGACCTTTGCCGTCAGCCGCGGACGGCAAAAGGTGACGGCAAAGTAGGGGACGGCAAAGAGCTGCGTTGCCGTCTGCTTTGGGCAGCTGACGGCAAAGGGGCCTTTGCCATCAGCAGCGGATGGCAAAGAAGACAGACGACAATAAATGCGCTTTTACTCCGTTAGGTGGTTAACGGCAGGCCTTTTCCGTCCGCTGCGGACGGCAAAGCCTTTGCCGTCAGCTGCTGATGGCAAACTAACCAAATTGGTCAGCCTCCCAGGAAGCACAGTTGCCTGCCACGTGGCCTCTTTGTCGTCCGCTGCTGATGGCAAAGAGCCCTTTGCCGTCGGTGGCAGACGGCAAAGAGCCTGCATATTGTCTCTTTTTTCTGTTTTTTTTAATCCAACAATTTTCACAGCAAATATATATGACATATATAGATATATTTCCATATCACATATCCAGCACATAAGTTTCATATCACATATCACATCAGTTTCATCCATACACATTGTTCATACATAAGCAAGTTCCATCCATACACATTGTTCATACATAAGCAAGTTCCATCCATATACATATTACAATGCAAAGTTTCGTCAAGATAGCAAGTTCTATCATAGCAAGCTAGATACAATGCAAAGTTTCATCAAAGGAAAAGCAAGCACTCCATCATAGCAAGCTAGCTTCCATGAAGTGAATGAAATCTGCAAAATGGTAAATAAGAAAGTTAGAAATAGGTGACTAGAACAAGAAGAAGACTAGAACAAGAAGTATATGTCATTTATGAGCTAACTTAGGTGAAATTGATCATATATGAGCTAACAAAGTTGAAATGGGTTGTTTATGAGCTAACTTAGTTGAAATAGATCATTTATGAGCTAACTTAGTTGAAATGGGTCGTTTATGACCCAACTTAGGTGAAATGGATCATTTAAGAGCTAATTTAGGTGAAATGGATCATTTTTAGCTAACTTAGGTGAAATTGATCATTTAGGAGCAAATCTAGGTGAAATGGGTCATTTTGGAGCTAACCTACGTGAAATGGGTCATTTTGGAGCTAACCTAGGTGAAATGAGTCATTTTGGAGCTAACCTAGGTGAAATGGGTCATTTTAAAGCTAACGTAGGTAAAATGGATCATTTACGAGCTAATCTACTAAAATGGGTCATTTTAGAGCTAACTTGGATAAATTGGATCACTTGTAAGCTAACTAAGGTAAAATGAGTCATATTAGAGCTAACTTAGGTAAAATGGATCGTTTATGAGCTAACTAAGTTAATTATGCAATTTTTGACATAAGTAAGCTTATTAAGTCATTTTGAAGGAAAAGAAGCTAACTCTAGGTCATTATGGTAAGCATATTGGAGGAAATAAAGCTAAGTCTAAGTCTAGAGAAACTTACCATGATCAGGGAGGTGTAGGAGCGGGCTGGCTCATGCCGGTAGCTGGAGAAGGATCATGCGATGCGTTTCTGGAGTTAAGCTGCACCAAAGATCATTTCCAATGTCTCGTTAGCATTATGACACTCAAATGTTAAGACTAGCAAGTAATGTCCATTCAAATTAAACTCACTGTGCTCCCAGGAGCAATCACTGGCATCGGCGGAGCGGTCTGACCGGACTTCTCGCACACAGACTGCACATTTGGTTTTCACAACAGAGTCATACTAGTTAGTAATGAGACTCAAATGTTAAGACTAGCAAGTAATCTCCAGAAGAAACTTACCACAAGGAGCTCATACATGGCCCTTGCCTGCATGTCATTCTGTGCCCTCTCCTCCTCCAACATCTTTGTCGTCCTCTCCTCCAACTCCCGCTGCCTCTCCGCCGCCTCCGCCAGAAGTTTCTCCGTTCTATCTCTCTCACTCTGTATAGCAGCCTGCAACACCACTCACATGACCATTTGTAATCATTGATGGAAGCGCACACAATGTAATGGAGAAAGATAGCTGAGTACGTATAACTAACCTTGATGGCGAGTTGGACTGGCCGTTCATGAGGCCTTATCTCAGGAGAGGAGCTCGACTGGCGCGCCTTGATCTCCGGGAGAGTGCTAGGACAACGGATAAGTCCATCTCCCATGGCTATGGAGCCATGGGACCTCCCGCCACCAGATATCATCAGCAACTCTGTATCAATGGGACCCTAGCTCGGGTTAAAGTCCTCCCCTTTCCTCGCCTTCCCCTGATCTCTATATTGCACGAGCTTGTCGTGGGCGGAGATGTTGGTGAAGTTCTTTGGATCATCGAGGTCAGACGCAGAGAATGCCTTGCCTTTCTTGTAAGAGCCAGTGTGGGCCATGGCATACAGGTCGTACACCTCTGGCACCTTATCCGCCTTATTGTAGCGTGCCTGAAAGAGAGAAACAAAGTAATTAGTAATTAAAGGGCTAAAGCTAGCATGATGAATGAATTGCATGAATCATGAAGCAAACCACATACCCAGTTCCGCCCGTACTGAAATAAGTTGGAGCTGCCTTGGTGGTGTGGCACACCTTCCATTTGGGCACGTTTGTCCTTGGCCTCGTTGTGGGTGGCCCGCCATTCTTTTGAGCACCACCCATCGACCAACACCTCCCAACAATCCATCTGATCCGCACACCATCTCTGAAAATAGAAACTTCAGCGCTACGGCTATGAATTACTAAATGAAGGAATTAAGTACAAGGCCTTAAGAATTACCTTCATGTACTGCTCCTTAATCAAGAACTTATCACGGCACTCCCGCTTGGACTTTTTGATACCACGGTCGGTGTAGTAGTCTCGAACATACTACACCCGAGCCTCATGCCGTAAGTTCTGAAGTAGGCGCTTGCACTCCTTGTGGATACATCTGCCGCCTCCTCCTCATATCCCTCCTCACACCTGTAGAATGTCTGCAATCAAATGAGACAATATTGATTAGTATAATTAATAACTAGCTAGTTGAAGATTTTTAATTGTGTAAAGGAGAAATTACCCAGAACTTTCTAATCACCATGTCTGCCCTCGTCTTGCACAAGACACCGTCGATAATCTCACCCGGCGGGGCCGGGGCAGCCAAGTAGTGCTCCCAACTCAATCCAACCTCTGGAAGCCGACCCTCACCAGGCAACGTGACAAACCCCGGAAAGTTTTGCTGAATCAGAACTCCAAGGACGGAGTTGGGCCGGCAGACACTTTCATGGTGGTTCCAACCCCTGCAGCATGACAAGGCCAACGCATTAGTTATTTGAAGAAACGTGAATGCAGAAGGTACAAAAAGATTAAATGCACTTACCTCTCCCCATCAGGGAAAATCAACCACCTCTGCTCGTGGGTCGCCGGCACGGACGGGAGCCGTGTAGCACCATGCTGGTAGACGTTGCCCCCTCCTCCCCCTCCTCCTCAAAATCAGTCGGCTCCCCGCCATCATCAGCATGGCCACTCGGCTCCCCGCCATCATCAGCATGGCCACTCGACTCCCCGCCATCCTCAGGCTGACCCGACCAAGTACCCCATCCAGACATGTGCTCCTCCGGGGTCTTGTGGGCCCAACTGTCGTGGGCCGAAGGCCCGTCGACCCGAGGCTCGTGGGCCGAAGACCCGTGGACCGGAGGCTCGTGGACCGGAGTCCGTGTAGCCTCCTCCTCAGACGAGTCCACCCTAGCAGTCACGTGCTCAGGTGAAACAGCTGGGGGCGGCGGCGAGGAAGGCACCGTAAGAGTCACCCTACCTCCTCTCCCGCGACCACGTGCTTCACCTCGGCCCTTCTTCTTACCTCATCCCCTGCTGGGCACCGCGGTCGACGAAGAAGGGCCCGGCAGTGTCGCCAAACTGTCCAGCAACGCTCGGCGGAGAGGTGCGTGTGGAATGGAAGACCTCACACTACGCGCCGACGAAGAAGGGGCCTCAGCGCGCTCCCAACCAGCGCCCACCATCTTTCAACACCTGCCATGACAAAGAATAAACGAAATTAGTACAACATGAAAAAAAAGCACCGACATGAATAATAATATGTATATCACTTAAGTGTATCGTCATCAAGTACAACATAAACAACTGCACATTTAAAACTGCCCGATCAACACAATTATATATGATGTTTTTCATAACAAAATCGAAAAATATATGACCTAACTAATAATTCACAAATATATGACCCCGTCGGCCTCTGGAAGGCCAAAGAACACCTTTTTGGGAGGTGTCAGGGGTCGGGGTGTCGTGTCGGTGTCAGGGTGCCGTGTCGGGGTCGGGGTCGGGGTCTCGGGGTCGGGGTGTCGGGTCGGGGTGCC
>NC_057813.1:602298795-602339963 GCF_018294505.1 Triticum aestivum
GGGCGGCGGCGAGTGCTGGGGGCGGCGGCGCGCGTGTGGGAGCAGGAGAGAAACAGAGAGAGAGGGTGGGGTGGGGCGCGCCGTTAGATATGTTGAATGTTTGCCGTCTGCCCTCTTTGCCGTCCGCTTTTTTGCTCTTTGCCGTCTGCTAGCAGACGGCAAAGAGGGGGACGTTAAGTATTTTTTAAACAGCTCCTCAGTGGGGTCCCCCTCCCTCTTTGTCGTCAGCTAGCGGACGGCAAAGAACAGGCTGATGGCAAAGGCTTTCTTTGCCATCAGCCAGTTCTTTGCCGTCTGCTTTCGGGTAGCTGATGGCAAAGAGCTTCTTTGCCGTCTGCTAGCTGACGGCAAAGAGCTGGCAGATGGCAAAGTAGCTGATTCCAGTAGTGAGAGAATGTAGTTTTCAGTATTTCCAACGAAAAAGACACAAATAACAATTAATTTGTAATTCCAATATTCTGTGAGCCCTGCTTTACATACCATCAGGCCACACATGTATCTCTTACTATGTCAAGCACAAGTTATCAGTTTATGCACAGATTTATCAAGCTTTCCTGTCATATTTTTTTAGTGGATGCGTAGGTTTTACCACAATACCCATTCTACCATTTTGTGGTGCTTAACTGTACGCCGCTCGCTATCGAGCTTGTCTGAAAGCGTACATATCTTACTAACTCCCCACTGGATTTCATCCACGGATGAAAATAGATGATCACGATACAAGGCAGGGCCATCTGATAGCCAAAACTGCCCACACTGGTCCTGCTGCTTCCATTGTGCTTGGGTTCAAATATTTTGCCTGAAAGTTTTCGTGCAGCTATAGAATTATTTAGAGTATAGTTCCCGGACCTTATTACTCATGTGTTCTTTTTGTAGGCCTATGGAAGTAGAAGTACATTGTTACTAATTTCTTCCATCTTTTATTCTTACTTCGGTGTCATATTGCAGGTGTTCTTCGGTTGAAATTAGGCTGCTCCTGCATGTCTATCAGTGAAATGCCTCCTTCCATGATAAAGCAGCCTACTCTTAGGTACTTACATATGGTTGAATAACCATCGCTTATTCGGGCTAAATAATATTTACTACTGAGAGGTAGTTTGAGGGAATTGACAATGTAAGAAAAATTAAAAGCAGTGTCATGCATTTCAGTCACCTGATTATTTGCATGTGTTGACACGACATGTGGAGTATGTTTATGGATAGACTCGCCAGCCCATGGTTTTCTAGGTGGATCCATGTGAATAGATTGCTCACAACAACAATCATTTACCTGTATATATCACCTTCCATGTCTCAAATAATTGTCATGTAGAAATAAAAATTGAATAACCAATAACTGGCCATTTCCCTATCCTGAGTAAATTAACAAGCACTTCAGCATACATCCATTTTTTATTGAGACTTTAATTGGTCAGTGTATCTTCTGATTATTTTTTCGGTAATGCCTTCATCAACAGATTGAGGCTTCCTGGGGTCATGGACAACACTAATTTCATAGATGGGTTAGTTTCTCATGTAAACTCATCTTCCATGATGTTCTGTGATAATCATGGAAGACTGAAGATATCTTATCTACGCAGTATAATAGTAGCATTAAAATTCAAGCTGCTTTTGGCATTGTAACTATGATGTCTAATTATCATGCAACCCAAATATCTAACTAAATTGCGCTATGGAGCTTACACTAGCAAAATGAGTTGTCATCCTGAATCATATCTGTAGGCTAGAGAGAAGTGTGGAAATAGATGTCGTTTCACAAGGATATGCTACTACGATTGCTTTCATATGTTCATTTATCTTTCTTCCTGTACTCATTTGCTATATAATTTTTAAGTTACAAGTCATGAGAGTTGATGCCATATTCTAAACCTTTGAGCATTCTTTTCAAGAATATCTTTATTTTTTGTTGCAACATTATGGCAGAACAATTATTATGCGTCTATCAATGATAACAGTGATACATGATTGAAGATTAGGTGGTCTGAAATCCTCCGGCTCTCCAAAGCTATATCTCCAGCCCATCAACTCTAAAAATTGAAGGTCTGCCTTGAAACTGTACCCCTCCCCTTTTCCAGCTGCTCAACTCCCTTTTTGTGAATCTTACTTCCCATGGATGTTCTGCATTAATATCCCAGATTGCAAAATGTTAGTATTGCTATTTCTTTTGTCTCGTAGAGATGGCTGCGACATGGGCAATTATGTATCTATAGCTATTGTTTTTTAGAAGAACTACATCTCTACAATTATTTCCGCTTTAAAACAATGACAATTACCTACTATAGTCAATTTCACTTCCATCCTTACAAGTACATGCCAACGAGAACGCCATATGATATTTACTAACGAGAAACCATATGCTTGCAGGTCACCACCATGTCGTCTCTCTCTCTCTGACCGCCCCTCATATCGTCTTGGTTTACTGGTTGCCGCTATGTCTCCTACCGGTTCGCCCGCTGCCATCGCTGGAAGGGTTGTGTAGGCCATCACTTGTGCCACTACTCTGCAGTGACCAGTGACAACCATGGCATCGATATAGCCCAAAAGGGAAACACCACTAGTCACAGCGCCGGTAGAGACCTCCCTGTCTGCCGGTGTGTAACGCCCGGATAATTATGCAACAGTAATCACGCTAATGGTGCCATGTCATCGATTTTACTGTTGTTAAGCTCGTGTTGATTCAAAGTCGGTTCCAATTGATAGCTTAAAATAAGTAAAAGAAAAGGTGAAAACAAGCAAACAAAAAAAACAAAAGGCCCCTGGCCCAACAGAGCCAAGCAGCCCAGCCGGCCGGCCCACCTCTCCTCGCTTAACTCCCCACCACCCGAAACCCTAGCCCTCCCCCGATCCACTTTCCCCCCCACTACCCCCACTCCCCGATTTCTCCTCCCTCCCCCTTCCCCATCTGGATCGAGGGGGGGGCAACGACCCCGCGACCCTGACACCGGTGCCCGTCCCCGGCGCCGCCCCGCTGCCGTCGCCTCGCCTCCTCGCCCCTCCTTCGCACCACGAGACGCCGCGTGAGGCCTCTGCCTCGCCACGCCGTTGCCGAACGTTGCCACCTCACCGCGCCGTCGCCGGACCTCAACGCCTTCGCCAGCTTGCCGGACTGCCGCCTCCTCGTCCCCTCCACGCCGGCCGCCCCGAACTTCGCCGACCGAACCCCTGCACCGGGGGTATGACCCCATCTCCCCCTACCCCTTCCCCTAGGTCGTCCGTGCCGGCGCTGCCCTGTACTGCTGCTCGTCGCGCTCCCGGCCTCGCCCGCTCGCGTCCGTTCTCCGGCGCCGCCCCGCACTGCCCCGCCGCGACCCTACTCAAATGTGCCGCCGCTGCCCGCGCAGCCCCTCCTCCTACCCCCGCGCTCGTGCACTGCCATCGTCGTTGCTTCGTCGTGCCAACCGCACCCCTTGGGCCTCCCTGACGCGATCCCCGTGCCCACGCCGGCCACGCCCCGTGACCACGCCCCCGAACCCTGTCCCGTGCCTCCCCTAGTGGCCGCACTGGCCACGGCCACTCGCTGGCCCCTGCGCCGTCGGCCGCCCCTGCTAGCCCGTCGCGGCCCCGCCTCTGGCCTCCGCTCGCCGGCGGCTGCGCTGGCCGCGCCTGGGGCCAGTGCCCGGTGTGCACGTCCGCCCCACTCCACCTCGACGGGCGCCCACACCCCTGTACCCGTTAAACCACACCCCTGGGCCGATGACAACAGGGCCCCACTCCACTTTAAGTTAAAAAAAGAGGTTTTAAAAATAATAACTAAAATAAATAATTAATTAACTCATCTAATTCTGTTTAGTTAACCCTAATCACATGATTAGTTAATAAAGCATGTTTAATAATACCGTGTATTTGACAGCAGGACCCACCTGTAAGTTTGACCTAGTCAACAGCTCTGTTGACTGCTGACATCATGCTGATGTCGTGGTGATGTCATAACCCTGTTTTCCTTTTAATTAAATCTGTTAATTCCAAAAATGTTTTAAAAACTTTAATAAATCATAAAAAATAATCTGTAAATCAGATGAAAAAGTTTTATACATGAAAGTTGCTCAGAACGACGAGACGAATCCAGATATGCCGTTCATCTATCACACGCCCCTAGCATAGCGAACATGCAACCTTCCCCTTCTGGTTCGTTTGTCCGAAAAACCAAACTTCGGGAAAGCATTCCCGGATGTTATCCCCCTTCGCTGGTATTGTACTACCGCGTTAGAACACCTCTAGCATCGCTTTTGTCTTGTTATGCATATAATTGCGTGTATTTACTGTTTCTTTCCCCTCTTCTCTCCAGTAGACTCCGAGACTGCTATTGATGCCCCTATGATCGACTACGTCACCGACGACACTTCTTCCCTTTCAATGGAGCTTCCTGGCAAGCCCCCCTTTGATCATCCCGATATCGCCCATTATATTCTCTCATGCTTGCATTAGATTTTGCTACTGTAATTGATTGCTCCTATTCTGATGCATAGCCTGCTTTTGTACCTGCTGTTGTACCTTACCTGCATACCCTAAACTGCTTAGTACAGGTTGGTTAATGATCCATCAGTGACCCCCACCTTTGTTGGAGAATGTTGCAGAAAATAAAAAAAATCTACGCTTCACCAAGATCAACCTATGGAGTCATCTAGCAATGAGAGAGAGGAGTGCATCTACATACCCTTGTAGATCGTGAGCGGAAGCGTTCAAGAGAACGGGGTTAAGGGAGTCGTACTCGTCGTGATCCAAATCACCGAAGATCCTAGCGCGAAACGGACGGCACCTCCGCATTCAACACACGTACAGAGCGGAGACGTCTCCCGCGCCTTGATCCAGCAAGGAGGAGGGAGAGGTTGAGGAAGAGATCTCCAGCAGCAGCACGACGGCGTGGTGGTGATGGAGAGGCAGTACTCCGGCAGGGCTTCGCCAAGCGTCTGCGAAGGAGGAGAGGTGTTGGGGAGGGGAGGGGCTGCGCCTTGGAGGTGTGTATGCAACCCTCCACTCGCCCCTCTATTTATAGGGGGAGGAAGGGGGCCGGCCCCCTCTAGATGAGATCTAGAGGGGGTGCGGCGGCCAAGGGGGGACTTGCCCCCCAAGCAAGGGGGGCGCCCCCCTTAGGGTTTCCCCCCCAACCCTAGGCGCATGGGCCCAAGGGGTGGATGCGCCCAACCCACTAGGGGCTGGTTCCCTTCCCTCCACGGCCCATGAGGCCCTCCGGGAGAGGTGGACCCCCAGAACCCATCCGGTGGCCCTGGTACAATACCGGTATTACCCCGAAACTTTCCGATGATCGTATTACAACTATCTTCACCTCCGAACCATTCCGGAACTCCTCGTGACGTCCGAGATCTCATCCGGGACTCCGAACAACATTCGGTAATCACATACAAGTCTTCCTAATAACCCTAGTGTCACCGAACCTTAAGTGTGTAGACCCTACCGGTTCGGGAATCATGTAGACATGACCGAGACAGCTCTTCGGCCAATAACCAACAGCGGGATCTGGATACTCATGTTGGTTCCCACATGTTCCATGATGATCTCATCGGATGAACCACAATGTCGAGGATTCAAGTAATCCTGTATACAATTCACTTTGTCAATCGGTACGTTACTTGCCCGAGATTCGATCGTCGGTATCCCAATACCTCGTTCAATCTCGTTACCGGCAAGTCACTTTACTTGTTACGTAATGCATGATCCCGTGACCAACCACTTGGTCACATTGAGCTCATTATGATGATGCATTACCGAGTGGGCCCAGAGATACCTCTCCGTCATACGGAGTGACAAAATCCCAGTCTCGATCCGTGTCAACCCAACACACACTTTCAGAGATACCTGTAGTATACCTTTATAGCCACCCAGTTATGTTGTGACGTTTGGTACACCTAAAGCACTCCTACGGTATGCGGGAGTTACACGATCTCATGGTCTAAAGAAATGATACTTGACATTAGAAAAGCTCTAGCAAACGAACTACACGATCTTGTGCTATGCTTAGGATTGGGTCTTGTCCATCACATCATTCTCCTAATGATGTGATCCCGTTATCAATGACATCCAATATCCATAGTCAGGAAACCATGACTATCTGTTGATCAACGAGCTAGTCAACTAGAGGCTCACTAGGGACATGTTGTGGTCTATGTATTCACACATGTATTACGATTTCCGGATAACACAATTATAGCATGAACAATAGACAATTATCATGAACAAGGAAATATAATAATAATAACCATTTTATTATTGCCTCTAGGGCATATTTCCAACAACCTTGTCTTTGTTGCCCCTGCTTCATCATCGACGACTCGATCAACATGATCGACGACCAGAGCCCGACACGTCACATCACGTCATGCCCCTTTTGTTGCTCGATTCTGCAGAGCTACTATCGAGTGCCGAGGGTGATACCTCGTAACACACTCCTGATGATAATTCTGTAGTGTAGCTATTCGGTTGTGATCATCGAGGGTGATTCCTCCTTGACCACTCCCGATACGACTCTATCATGCAACCCCTCAAGTGTGAACCTCGAGGGTGGTTCCTCTTACGTTCACCTTGATGATTACATCGAGTGGAATCCACCAAGGGTGATTCCTCGAGTTTTCCCCTTGATTTTTGGACACACGGTTACCCGGACTTTACTTGAGACCATTGTTGAAGTCAGGTCGGCCCTGAGGGGAACCCGCGAGTTGATGTGAAAGTCGGCCGGGCCCGGAGAGCACCCACGAGTTTTCCACGTGGCACGGCCGAGCAGTCTGGGCCCTTGCCGTAAGTCCACGGGACATGGCGACGGGGTCACATTAGCATGAGTCTCTGCTCATTTTCGCGAGCCCCCAATGCACTAATGGTTTGGGTATTTGTTCTGAGTTGGCCTTTGGCCTTTACGCACTAACCACCACGCCAGAATAGTTATGGGCCTCGACGTTGCAGTATCAACCGAAGCTTTGTCAGACGTCCAGTTCAATATTGTGGTCGGGCCAGATCACGCCATCCAGGTAGAGGTGGTGCTAGTACCCCCTTGCGCACAACGACCCGGAGTGTTGCGGGCAATGGACCCAGACCCCGGAGTGCTTAGGATGTAGACCGGTGGGGACCTCTCTGCTGAGCCTAGGTAGGACTATGACGTGTTGATCTTCCGAGGCCTGGCATTGACCCAGTAAAGTGTGTCCGGCCAGAGTAATCAAACGTGTTGGGTAACATGGTGCACCCCTACAGGGAAGATATATATTCGAATACCGTGTCCGCGGTAATGGACGTTCAGACTTATATCCTAATCTTATATAACTCGAAATGGATACTTGAGATATGTGATGGATATGTGGCTCCAAGATTGCTTTTCCGCAGGAAGTCAGGGAAGGATCTCTGGGCGTTGGTTCTACAACATGTTTGTTAAATATTAAAATGCTATTCTTTACTCTTCTACCTGCTGCAAGATGCTTGTAGTTGCTTGGAGATGCTAGTCTTTGATAGGCTAGGCCTTCCCCCTCTATTCTGGCATTCTGCAGTTCAGTCCACAGATACAAACCTTCCATTTGATACCAATGCATACTTAGTATAGATCTGATGCTTGCGAGTACTTTGGATGAGTACTCACGGTTGCTTTGCTACCTCTTTCCCCCCTTCTTTCTTCTTTTCGGTTGATGCAACCAGATGGTGGATCCCAGGAGCCAGATGCTACCCCCAACAGCTTATACTACTACCCCAATGGTGCTAGCTACTATGTGGAGACCGCCGACGACCAGGAGTAGTTAGGAGGTCCCAGGCAGGAGGCCTTGCCTCTTCGATCGTGTTGCTTTTGTGCTAGCCTTCTTAAGGCATCCTTGTTTAACTTATGTTTGTACTCAGATATTGTTGCTTCCACTGACTCTTGTGTATCAAGCTTGTATTCGAGCCCCCAAGGCCCTGCTTGTAATATAAAGCTTGTATTATTTTATTTGTGTCTAGAGTTGTGTTGTGATATCTTCCCGTAAGTCCCTGATCTTGATCGTACACATTTGCGTGTATGATTAGTGTACGATTGAATCGGAGGCGTCGCACGGTGATATAACATCGCCGCTGCCACTGCCATTGTCTTTGTTGCTTCTGTGAGGCATTTGATGAAGTCAGAAGCAACATGAAGGCACGATGGCGATCAAGGTCTTTATGTACTCCGAGTACTATCTTTTGTCTTCCATACCGTATGAAAATAGATCAGGATGAGCCAACTAAGTCACGTACTATGCATTTATTGTGGTGTATGGAGACCATATATGGTATGTATCCGAATCTAAGAACTATTATATCGATGATGTTGAGTTATGTCTACATAGCTTGCCTTCGAATGCTTATATAAGCTCGGTGAATCATTTGTGTCATGGTATTTCCTCGACATATGCTAAGCGATGGTTTATCATGTGTGGGGACAGGAGTGCATTACCAGGCTCTAGAAGCGGGAGTAGGCAAGACCTCAAACGACGCCGGGTCTTACCCAGGTTCGAGGCTCTCCGTGGAGATAACACCCCTAATCCTGCTCTGTGGGGTCTCCGCATAATATGATCAAATAGAGTTGCTACAAGGGTGCTCCTTGAGCTGTATCGGCTAGAGGAAGGAAGAGGTAAGGCTAGCTCTACCTCTTCCCTGGCTACGTGGGTGTATGGTGGCCAGAAGGCTGAACCCTTTGCATGGGTGAGCCTGGGGGTTTATATAGGCCTACCCCCCAGGGGTACAGTGGTAATCCGGCTGGTTGTAGGACTCTACCATCAGTGTCTCTGGGCTCCGGATTCTCCACCAACAGCTGGGGTCCGCCGCCTGATGGGCCCCACCGACTGCCATGAACTCGGCCGACAGGTAGGGCCCGCCGCCTAAGTGCTAGGAGGACTATGCCGCCCTGTAGCCTCGCCTCTAATGATGGTAGCTTGGTCGGGGGGCGTATGGCTACAGTACCGCCGCCTGGCGGACGATTACTGTAGCCACAACCCGTCACTTCTGGTTAATGGCGCATAGATTCCAAGAGGAGGGACGGCCGCCTGCTAGGAGTCGGCCTCCCCTTGTGGCCGCCTGTTCTGGCCTAGCCGCCTTCTGGCGATACACGGATAGGTGGGACCCGCCATTTGCGGGCCACATCGACCGCCCATCGTGGGAGCATGGCCCTGTCTGATGTAGGCGACGTCATGGGCCGCGTGGCTACAGTACCGCGTCAGGCGAGGGGTGTCCGCTTGATACATCTGTACTGTGGCCATGTTCCGCCCGGGATTTAGGGATGGCAGGTCGCACTGTGGCCATGCCCTGTCTTGTCGTAGTAGGTGGGTGCAAACTTCGAGGGGAAGAAGGGCCACCTGGTAGGAGTCGGCCCATGCCCTCAGCGCCTTTTGGAGTGCGCCGCCCTCTCGGAGTCCGCCTCCTTCTAGGAGGCGGCCCTTTGGCACCAGCCGGCCCCATGGACCGGCCTTGCAACCAGTCGGGCTGAGGGGCTTGGCCAGCCCCGATGTCTTAAAAACTGTTGAAATGTGGATGAGGCTACCCCGGGTCTATTCCCCCGTCAGTAGTCCCTGAAGCTGGTGAGGTTCTATGGCTTTGGGCAGCCGGAGAGCCTCAGCAGTTTCTCTCTCAAGTGGTCTTCCGCCTTTTGCTCCATTCGGCTGGGAGGAGTCGGACGTGAGGAGTCAGACGTGGCCGCGACCGCCTGGTGGAATTCGAACCGACTAGCGGGAGTCGGGGTGGAGCCACCCACCAGGTGTGCCACACGTGGCGCCTGCAGGCCAGGCTGTCCTGCCAGCCCACGCGCGCGACGGGACATCATCGCAGGCTGGGGCCCGATGCTACAGGGCCTCGGCCCGCGCGCGGATCCGCTGCGGCCGAGGCAGGCGGTTGCCCTCCCGTGGCACTGTAAATGCGCCTTAACGCGTGGTAAACATGGGGTCATGTGGGACATGGGGCGTAGTTAATCCCACGCCCGCTCGTCGCCTCGGCTTCGCCTCCAGCTGGCTATAAAGAAGGGGGAGGAACAGGAGGAGGGGCACAACGCTTCACGCGCCCACTCCCCATTCCCTCTCCTCCCCATCACCGTCGTCGTGCTGCTCCGCTCCATCGCCGTCGAAGCGCCACCGCGGCTGCCTTGCTCATTATCGCCGTCCGCCGAAGCAGCTGCTCCACTGCAACCACCACCGCAACTTTGATGTCATGTGTCGCCATCATTGTTATCCCCAATACCGCGGCGTCCTTCTCCCTCTCTTCTCCGACGAGCCCTCCTTCGCTGCCCGGTGTCATGGCGAAGAGCAGGTGGATGGGCTCCACCATTTACCAGGACCATGTCGACTTCCTCCGTGCGACGCGGAGGATTCCTCGTTCCGAGCACGTGGGAGTGCGCATCCCCGGGCCGGAGACCTCGCCGTTGCCGGTGCCCGGTGAGTGTGTAGTCTTCCGCGCCCACTTCATTTGCGGCTTTGCGCTCCCGGCCTCCGTCTTCTTCCGGGAGTGCCTCCACTACTTCCAACTTCAGCCGCATCACCTCACCCCCAACACGGTGGTGTGCATCTCCTCCTTTGTCTCCCTCTGCGAGGGGTACCTCAGTGTGCGGCTGACTATCGAGCTGTGGGGTAGATTCTTCTACCTCAAGCTCGGTACGTCGGTGAAGGATGAGCCGGCTCCATGCGGGGCGTGCATGGCCGTGAGGCGTTCAGGAATCGGCACACGCTTCCCTCCGCTTCCTCTGTGCGAGTCGGCCAAGCTATGGCAGCGGGCATTCTTCTACGCCCGAAATCACGGGAATGTAGACTACATTAACTTGCCGCCTTACGTTCCGGGACCACCCGCTAGATCACGCGGCAACTGGCAACAACAACTGCCCAAGAAGCCACCGCCTCCGAACATCATCAGCGTCCTCGTCCGGCTGGAGGAGATGACCAGTTGGGAGGGCCTCCAGCCGTCCGACCTGGTGGTCGGCTTCATCATGCGCCGGGTCTTGCTGCTCCAGCTCCGACCGCACCTCATCTACGAGATGAGCGGCCGCCAAGATCCATGCCGGATGTCGACAAAGGAGATGCTGAGGGGGAGGTGGCCCTCCACATCAATGACATCACCAACTACAAGCTCAACGATGCGGAGTGGCGCATCGGCAAGGAGCCCTACAGCCAGTCCAATCCTCCTCCCGCGGTACATGTCGGATCCGACTGCTTCATCATTTGCATTTCTTGTTCTCCGACTTGACCAGTCGGCTCTTGTGCAGCGCTTCCTAGGTCAAGGCCCGCCGTCTCCTGGTCACGAGTGGATGTCGGACCGCGAGGACAGCAACATCAAGGACCCTGATCTAGGGGCGGCCGCCATGGAGGAAGGCGGCGACGAAGAGGTCATCGGAGGAGGCAGCGATGGCGATGGAGGTGCCGAGGCAGGCGGCTCCGCAGGAGGTGGAGGAGGAGGAGTCAGAGACGTGCGGGCTTGGCCGGACGACGACGAAGATGACGACGAGCAGCGCCCGCCTGGAGGGGGCACAGAGAGAGGAGATGGCGCTTCAGCGCCGCAACCGGTGGCCGCACCTGTCGGGCACAAGCACCACCAGGGGGGCAGGTATGGCAGCAACCCGGCCAAGAATGCCAAGAGGGTGAACGCCACCAAGCAGGCGGAGGCTGCCAAGCGGCAGGAGGCCTAGAAGGCGACCACCAGCCAGAAGGGGCCCAAGCCCTTGCAGCTCACATCCGGGTAAGCATGTACGCCTTTTCTGGCTTTACAATTTCTTCTTTCTCGGGGTGTTTCTTCATCTTTGCTTTTCTGTTGAACTGGGCGGCCTGCACCACCTCGCGGGCTTCGTCCGCCTCGGTGATGGACCGGTCGACGACTCGGCGGACACACGGTGTCCGGACCTGGCTGCCGTCCTCCGGGAGGCATGGGAGAGGAATGCGCGGGAGGAGCGGGAGGCGAAGGAGGCGGAGGACAAGGTGATACATCTCCAACGTATCAATAATTATGAAGTATTCATGCTATTATATTATATGTTTTGGATGTTTATGGGCTTCACTAAGTACTTTTCTATTATTTTGGGGGCTAACCTATTTAACTGGAGGCCCGGCCCAAATTGATGTTTTCTTGCCTATTTCAGTGTTTCAAAGAAAAGGAATATCAAACAGAGTCCAAACAGAATGAAACCTTCGGGGGAGTTATTTTTGGAATGGAAGCAATCCAGGAGACTTGGAGTAGATGTCAGGGAAGCTTCGAGGTGGCCACGAGGGTCAGGGCCGCGCCCTATCCCCCTGGGCGCGCCCCCACCCTCGTGGCTCCCCTGACCGACTTCTTTCGCCTATATATGTCCATATACCCTAAAAATATCGAGGAGTACAATAGATCGGGAGTTCCGCCGCCGCAAGCCTCTGTAGCCACCAAAAACCAATCGGGACCCTGTTCCGGCACCCTGCCGGAGGGGGGATCCCTCACTGGTGGCCATCTTCATCATCCCGGCAATCTCCATGACGAGGAGGGAGTAGTTCACCCTCGGGGCTGAGGGTATGTACCAGTAGCTATGTGTTTATATCTCTCCCTCTCTTGTGTTCTTGAGGTGATACGATCTTAATGTATCGCGAGCTTTGCTATTATAGTTGGATCTTATGATATTTCTCCCCCTCTACTCTCTTGTAATGGATTGAGTTTTCCCTTTGAAGTTATCTTATCAGATTGAGTCTTTAAGGATCTGAGAACACTTGATGTATGTCTTGCCGTGCTTATCTGTGGTGACAATGGGATATTTTCCTGATCTACTTGATGTATGTTTTGGTGATCAACTTGCGGGTTCAATGAACTTATGCATAGGGGTTGGCACACGTTTTCGTCTTGACTCTCCGGTAGAAACTTTGGGGCACTCTTTGAAGTACTTTGTGTTGGTTGAATAGATGAATCTGATATTGTGTGATGCATATCGTATAATCATGCCCACAGATACTTGATGTGACATTGGAGTATCTAGGTGAAATTAGGGTTTTGGTTGATTTGTGTCTTAAGGTGTTATTCTAGTACAAACTCTATGATAGATCGAACGGAAAGAATAGCTACGTGTTATTTTACTACGGACTCTTGAATAGATCGATCAGAAAGTATAACTTTGAGGTGGTTTCATACCCTACAATAATCTCTTCCTTTGTTCTCCCCTATTAGTGACTTTGGAGTGACTCTTTGTTGCATGTTGAGGGATAGTTATATAATCCAGTTATGATATTATTGTTGAGAGAACTTGCACTAGTGAAAGTATGAACCTTAGGCCTTGTTTACTAGCATTGCAATACCGTTTATGCTCACTTTTATCATTAGTTACCTTGCGGTTTTTATAATTTCAGATTACAAAAACCTATATCTACCATCACTATTGCACTTGTATCACCATCTCTTTGCCGAACTATTGCACCTATACAATTTACCATTGTATTGGGTGTGTTGGAGACACAAAAGACTCTTTGTTATTTGGTTGCAGGGTTGTTTGAGAGAGACCATCTTCATCCTACGCCTCCCACGGATTGATAAACCTTAGGTCATCCACTTGAGGGAAAATTGCTACTGTCCTACAAACCTCTGCACTTGGAGGCCCAACAACGTCTACAAGAAGAAGGTTGTGTAGTAGACATCAAGCTCTTTTCTGGCGCCGTTGCCAGGGAGGTGAGTGCTTGAAGGTATATCTTTAGATCTTGCAATTGAATCTTTTAGTTTCTTGTTTTATCACTAGTTTAGTCTATAAAATAAAACTACAAAAATAAGGAATTGAGTTTGCCTCATACACTTCATCTTTGTAATATTTTTCATGAGAATGATGGAAAGAGAAATTCTGCTCAAGTGCTAGAAAAAGAAGTCTATAAAATGTTTGGCACTAAATATGTGAATGATGAGCATGATTGCAATATTCTTAGTATGAATTCCTTTAATATCCATGATGCTAATGATATGCAAAGCCACAAGCTTGGGGATGCTATTTAGTCCCCCAAGTTTTGATGAGCAAATTTATTTTGATGAAAGCATGCCTCCTATCTATGATGATTATTGTGATGACATGTATGCTATAAAGAATAATTATAACCATGAAACTTGTCATCTTGATCTTAATTTTCAATCACATGATAGTTATTTTGTTGAGTTTGCTCCCACTACTATTCATGAGAAGAATTTTGCTTATGTGGAGAGTAGTAAAATTTCTTTGCAAGTAGATCATGAAAAGAATGCTTTATGTGCTGGTTATAATGTTGAATTAATTCATGATGCTACTGAAAATTATTATGAGGGAGAAACATATGCTTGTAGGAATTGCAATAATATCAAGTTTCCTCTCTATGTGCTTAAAGTTTTGAAGCTATGCTTGTTTTGCCTTCCTATGCTAGTTGATTATTGTTCCCATAAGTTGTTTGGTCACAAAATCCCTATGCATAGGAAGTGGGTTAGACTTAAATTTTCTAGTCATATTATTCATGATGCTCCCTCTATGTTTCAATTCTTAACTTTTATGTGAGCATCATTGAAATCATCATGCCTAGCTAGGGGCATTAAACGTTAGCGCTTGTTGGGAGGCAACCCAATTTTATTTTTGTTACTTGCTTTTTGTTCCTGTTTAGTAATAAATAATTCATCTAGCCTCTGTTTAGACGTGGTTTTATGTTTCAATTAGTGTTTGTGCCAAGTAGAACCTTTGGGAAGACTTGGGTGAAGTCTATGCGATCTTGCTGTAAAAAACAGAAACTTTTTCCCTCACAATATTAGCTGCCATTTTTTACTGGAGAGTGATTTTAGGTTGATTCTTTTTGCAGATGATTAATATAAAAATTCCTCAAGTCCACAATTTATTTCATAATTTTTGGAGTTACAGAAGTATTCGAATGATACAGATTACTACAGACTGTTCTGTTTTTGACAGATTCTGTTTTCATTGTGTTGTTTGCTTATTTTGATGAATCTATAAGTAGTATCGGAGGGTATGAACCATAGAGAAGTTGGAATACAGTATATATTACACCAATATGAATTTATAATGAGTTCACAACAGTACCTAAGTGGTGATTTATTTTCTTATACTAACGGAGCTTACAAGTTTTGTGTTGTGAAGTTTTCAAGTTTTGGGTGAAGTTTCAATGGACTACGGAATAAGAAGTGGAAAGATCCTAAGCTTGGGGATGCCCAAGGCACCCCAAGGTAATATTCAAGGACAACAAAGAGCCTAAGCTTGGGAATGCCCCGGATGGCATCCCCTCTTTCGTCTTCGTTCATCGGTAACTTTACTTGGAGCTATATTTTTATTCACCACATGATATGTGTTTTGCTTAGAGCGTCATTTTCTTCTATTAGTATTTGCTTGCTGTTATTTAGAATAATGTTTTGCATCACTATTTTCAATAAAAATTACCATGCTTATTTTGCAAGTATACATGTTGCTGTTTCAAAACAGAAAGTATACCGCTGTTGCAAAAATTCCCTAGAAAAGTCAGAGAATGATATAATATTGAAACTTTTGGCATATTGAGATCTGATAAATCTTATACAGTGTAGTAATTTTCTCATAATTTTTGGAGTTAGGGAAGTATGATGAATCTTGCATTCTTTACAGACTATACTATTTTGGCAGTTTGCTGTTATGTTTGCATTGTTTGCATATGTTTGCTTGTTTAATGATTCTATTTGAGGATAGGAGTATTAAATATGCAGAGAAATTTAGTTTGCAATGTTGAATAATAATTTTAGTGATTTGTTACAGTAGAAAATGATAAGGTGTTTGCATTGGTTTATACTAACTTATCTCACGAGTTCTTGTTGAGTTTGGTGTGGATGAAGCTTTTGATATTTAGGAAACCGTGATATGAGAGGAATTAAGGAGACACAAAATCTCAAGCTTGGGGATACCCAAGGCACCCCAAGATAATATTCTAAGAAGTCTCAAGCATCTAAGCCTGGGGATGCTCCGGTAGGCATCCCACCTTTCTTCTTCAAAAATTATCGGTTAGTATCGGTTGAGCCTAAGTTTTTGCTTCTTCACATGATGAGTGCTATACTTGAAGTGTCATTTTGTTTTGTTTTGCTTGCTGCTTGAATAGAATAGATTAGATCTGAAATACTTAAATGAGAGAGAGTCCTCACATAGCTAAATAATTATTTAACTACTCATTGATCTTCACTTATATCTTTTTGGAGTAGTTTGTCATTTACTCGTGTGCTTCATTTATATCCTATGAGTAAATGGTTGAATAATTTGAATGTCATAATCTGAAATTTTATATGTTTCATATGCTTATCCCATGGGGAATAATGACTTCATATATAAGAAGTAGAGGTGGTAAATTTGTTAAAGGTTAGCAAACATTGTATTGGTCACTTGAACAATTCATGAAAGAATATTGAAGGAAGAGAGATTTCACATTAAATATACTATCTTAGCCATCTTATATGATTGTGAGCCCCATTAATTATTTTCAAACCTGAGCAAATTAGTTGAAATTGGACAAGGAAGATAACATAATGAGTTATGCTTGGGTATATTTGTATAGAAGTTATATTGTTATAGATCCTCCAACATGTGGTGCTTCCTATTTAGAATCCTTTGCTAGCCTAAATATCTGTAGTAAACTGGAATACTGCTTGTGCATCCAAATTCATTGAACCAAGTTTCTTCCATGAGTGTCCACCATATCTACCCATATGCGGTATTTACCTGCCGTTCCAAGTAAATTTGCATGTGCCAAACTCTAAACCTTCAAATAATAATATGTTTTGTATGCTCGAATCTCTCATGTAGCGACTAGGGGTTGTCAGTATCTTCCATGCTAGGTGGTTTATTCTCACGATGAGTGGACTCCGCTCATCATTCACGAGAAAATGGCTGGTAACTGGGATGCCCAGTCCCGTGATCAAAAGATCAAAAAAAATAGCAAATAATTGCAAACAAAAACTTCCCCGGGATTGATGTTTGTTGGAGGCACCCGTTGTTTCAGGCAAGCCATAGATTGATGATTGTTGGTGGAGGGGGAGTAAAAACTTTACCATTCTGTTTGGGAACCGCCTATAATGTATGTAGTATGGAAGATATTGGGAACTCTTGGTTGTTATGTTGACAATGAAAGCATACCTCTCAAAATTATTTATCTCTATTTCAAAATCGAGCTCTGGCACCTCTACAAATCCCTGCTTCCCCTCTGCGAAGGGCCTATCTTTTACTTTTATGCAAGATTCAGTAGTATTCCTTCTCATTCCAACCTACTCTTTAGTTGGCAAGCATCATGTGATGGGGAAAGATCTAAGCATATATGGCCATTCAAATATATTTGATCATGAATTATTACCATTGACAATTATCTATATGATAAGTAAGTTTGGAGGCGAAACATTAAGCCCCTATCTTTCTCTCTGTTCGATCGATGCTATTTGTTCTAAAAATATGCTTTGAGTGGTAGCAATCATGGAAGACTATATGATAGTTGAGTATGTGGGATTTGCTAAATCAAAGCTCTAACATAGACCCTCCCTGAAAATAAGATGAATTGCAATTGTTTGACGACTGAGAATGAAGTTTGCTAGTTTTCAGGAAAGTTTATGGTCTATGCTTTAACATGTGAATGGCTTTTTACTTGTTCATGAAAAGTTTTATGAGATGAGCTACTATTATGAGATATAATGATGCTAGAAAAGGTGACTGAAATTATCATTGATCAAACTTGTGCACCTGCTAGCATTCACACTTCATAAATTATTTCTTTTGTCATTTACCTACTTGAGGACAAGCAAGAATTAAGCTTGGGGATGCTGATACGTCTCCAACGTATCTATAATTTATGAAGTATTCATGCTATTATATTATCTGTTTTGGATGTTTATGGGCTTCACTAAGTACTTTTATATTATTTTTGGGGCTAACCTATTAACCGAAGGCCCAACCCAAATTGTTGTTTTCTTGCCTATTTCAGTGTTTCAAAGAAAAGGAATATCAAACGGAGTCCAAACGGAATGAAACCTTCGGGAGAGTTATTTTTGGAATGGAAGCAATCCAGGAGACTTGGAGTAGACGTCAGGGAAGCTTCAAGGTGGCCACGAGGGCCAGGGGCGCGCCCTACCCCCTGGGCATGCCCCCACCCTCGTGGGCCCCTCGTGGCTCCCCTAACCGACTTCCTTCGCCTATATATGTCCATATACCCTAAAAACATCAAGGAGTACAATAGATCGGGAGTTCCGCCGCCGCAAGCCACTGTAGCCACCAAAAACCAATCGGGATCCTGTTCCGCCCCCTACCGGAAGGGGGATCCCTCACTGGTGGCATCTTCATCATCCCGGCGATCTCCATGACGAGGAGGGAGTAGTTCATCCTCGGGGCTGAGGGTATGTACTAGTAGCTATGTGTTTGATCTCTCTCTCGTGTTCTTGAGGTGATATGATCTTGATGTATCGCGAGCTTTGCTATTATTGTTGGATCTTATGATGTTTCTCCCCCTCTACTCTCTTGTAATGGATTGAGTTTTCCCTTTGAAGTTATCTTATCGAATTGAGTCTTTAAGGATTTGAGAACACTTGATGTATGTCTTTCCATGCTTATCTGTGGTGACAATGGGATATTCACGTGATCTACTTGATGTATGTTTTGGTGATCAACTTGCGGGTTCAATGAACTTATGCATAGGGGTTGGCACACGTATTCGTCTTGACTCTCCGGTAGAAACTTTGGGGCACTCTTTGAAGTACTTTGTGTTGGTTGAATAGATGAATCTGAGATTGTGTGATGCATATCGTATAATCATGCCCACGGATACTTGAGGTGACATTGGAGTATCTAGGTGACATTAGGGTTTTGGTTGATTTTTGTCTTAAGGTGTTATTCTAGTAGGAACTCTATGATAGATCGAATGGAACGAATAGCTTCATGTTATTTTACTACGAACTCTTGAATAGATCGATCAGAAAGTATAACTTTGAGGTCGTTTCGTACCCTACAATAATCTCTTCATTTGATCTCCGCTATTAGTGACTTTGGAGTGACTCTTTGTTGCATGTTGAGGGATAGTTATATGATCCAGTTATGTTATTATTGTTGAGAGAACTTGCACTAGTGAAAGTATGAACCTTAGGCCTTGTTTCCTAACATTGCAATACCGTTTACGCTCACTTTTATCATTAGTTACCTTGCTGTTTTTATAATTTCAGATTACAAAAACCTATATCTACCATCATTATTGCACTTGTATCACCATCTCTTCGCCGAACTAGTGCACCTATACAATTTACCATTGTATTGGGTGTGTTGGGGACACAAGAGACTCTTTGTTAGGGTTGTTTGAGAGAGACCATCTTCATCCTACGCCTCCCACGAATTGATAAACCTTAGGTCATCCACTTGAGAGAAATTTGCTACTGTCCTACAAACCTCTGCACTTGGAGGCTCGACAACGTCTACAAGAAGAAGGTTGTGTAGTAGACATCACAAGGCGCGGGCCGACGCGCAGGCAGAGGCCCAAGCCGTGGCGGAGGTGGAGGAAGAGGCGGCACGAAAGGCCCAGGCGGAGGCGATGAGGAAGGCCCAGGAGGATCCGCCTGGTGGCGGGGTCTCAAAGACCATCCCCCTTAGCCGGCCAGAGGCGGAGGTGGCGCAGAACAAGACGCCGCCTGGAGCGGTCGGAGCTGATCAGTAAGCGCTTAAGTCGCAGATCCCTGACACCGTCGTTCTTGAGGTGGAGGGGAACAAACGCGAGCCGGCTGCCGGCGGGCGAGGCGAACGTACCCAACCGGAGGTTCCACTAGCCGGCACCGGCCAGACGGCAGGCTGGGCCTTGACGGTGCATGCCCCTATGCGGGGGCGTGCCGTGCGGGCGACGTCAGAGCCCAGGCGACAGGTAGATGCCGCGTCCTCGAGCTCGTGGAGGGCTGGCACCAGGGCTACCAGCGACGTCTCCTCGGTCCGGGTGGAGGAACCCGGCCACGCCGCCTTGAACTGGGCGGTGCGGGAGATGGAGGAAAGGTTCCTCACCCAGAATGCCTCCCTCCTGGAGGCGAGGGATGACATGCTGGCAACGCAGACGGCTGTCCGGGTATGTATTTTTCCTTTTCACTTCTTCTTCTTGTAGTTTTCCGTGGGGGTGCGCTAGCGCACCCACTGGGTGTAGCCCCCGAGTTCCGAGCCGGCTGCTAAGCAGGTCGGTTGGAGTTCCAAGGCATTTTGTTCTTTTGCTGAAATGCTTGTGATTGTTGCAGGACCTCCACAACATGTGAGTGGCCGCATACAACACGTAGAAGCAGACGCTCGCCACCCGGACTTCCGAGCTGGCTCAGAACCGAGGTGAGTGTGCTGTCCTTCATTGGGGTGGGCCAGCGCACCCACTGGGTGTAGCCCCCAAGATTCGGGGCGACTGCTGAGTAGTCGGGCCGGATCTTCTCTGGTGACTTGTCTTAGTTTCTGTTAAAGTACATAATTGATGCCGCATGTTTGTTTTTCTCTTACAACGGCCAATGCCCAGCTGGTCCAGCGCGCGGCCGGGCTTGAGAGCCAAGTCCAGGCCATGAGGCAGGAGCTCGACCAGGCGGCTTATGCGCGCGACCGGCTAGAGAAGGAGCTAGCGGAGCAGGCCCTTCGGCACACGGAGTAGGTCAAGAAGCTGGAGGTGGACGAGGCGGCGCTCAAGGCCGAGTTCGAGACTGAGCGCTCGAGCTGAGTTGAGAGGGAGAAGCTCTTTTTTCATTCCGCTCTGCCTTCTTTCAACCGACTGCTATCGGGGGGCCGTTTTCTAATGCCGCTATCTTCTTTTGCGCAGAGTTCCTTCCAGGTTACTCCGTTGCCGTCTACATGGCCATCGAGGCTGAGCGTGAGGCAGATCGGCATGAGGGCAAGGAGATTCCTCAGAACCGGCCTCGGGCCATGGGTGAGCAGCTCACGACCGTCACGATGCGCCTAGAGCCAATGCGCTGCCTGCTCTGCCAGCTTCAGCATGCCGAGGCTCAGGTCTTGGAGGCCTTATGGCCGGGTAGTCCAATTCCACAGACTCCCAGTCGGACGGCCGACTAGCTGGAGGTGGCGGTCCAATGACTTGATGCCTGGAAAATCTCCGCCGCACGAGCTGGCGCCGCCAAGGTGCTAGAGTTCGTCAGGGCCTGGTACCTCGGCGTGCGCATGTCCCAGCTGACGACTTTCCGCTAGGAGGCGCTGCCAGAGCTGGCAGTGGAGAGCCAGAACATCGCCATCCGGGCATCTGCCATTGTCGACTACACCAACGTCAACGCCTTCTTCCCGGAGCAGGCAGACGATGGTGCTGTCGTTCCCCCTTCCTGGTTCGGTCTTGACCCGATGGATGGGGAGGACTCGGTGGAGGAGATCGCCTCCATCGACGAAGGCAACGAGAGCGTCGATGTCGAGGACGGCGGCTACGTTGCTCCAGATGGCGGAGTGACCAGCCAGAACGAGCTTGACCCAGCACCGATTGCCGACCTGCCGGAGACTTCGGCCGACGCCGATAGCCAAGCCGAGTCCCACCAGCCGAGGCCACGCCTGCTGCCGACCAGCCCGTTCAGCCCGAGGGGCCGTCTGCCTAGATGGCTTGTTTATCTTTTTTCATGTTTTTCTGTCTTTGTGCTTGGAAAACAACGTTAATTACGCGTAGTTCCACCCACTGGGGTGTATGTTTAAACTTTTGATGAATGCTGGCCTTGGGCCTTTTGCAATGTATATATAAGTTATATCCCCACATTATTGCATGTGTTGTCGGGTTCTTGTTCGAATTTGCTTCTCTCTTTGGCTTCTTTTTCTCTGTCGTATTCTCTTGGTTGCCTTCCTGCCAGCCTGACAGTCGCTCTGCGGCCTGTGGCTGGGTCAGGGACTTGGTCTTTTTCAGAATGGGCAACTTACTTCGGCCGCATAGACCGTAGCTAATCGAGCGAGAAGCCGGCCTGCCAGCTGCCGAGCAGCCGGACGAGGGAGGCGAGGAGCCGGCTAGGCCTAAGTGGGCGTTCTCCTTAGCCGGATTTCGTGTGGACAACGTTTCCGGCCTTTAGCTCTACACCAGTCGGGCAGTCGCACCGCGAGTGGTGACTTGGAGCGAAGAGAGGGCTTTGGCATCGGCACACTACTATTCGGCTCCGGCTGGTGCAAACTTAGGCCGAGGCAGCGAGCCCCCAGGCCGGCTGACCGGGACCCGGACGGGGCAGGAATAGAAAAAACTCAAATCGTGTCATAAGCATAACTCATAGATAAAAAGGTAGCCCTTGAGTGCACCTTGGGGGACTTGAGGTCTTTTACTTAATACAAAAGTTGGCGTGGTACATACGCTTGAATCAAATATAAAATGGGCGGAGCAGATTTGCATTCCATGGCCGCTCCGTCTCCTCGTCGGTTGTGCATCGCTTGCATGCCCTGGGCTTCTAGGCGTCGATGAGGTAGGACGAATCATTGCCCAGGGCCTTGCTAACAACGAAAGGGCCTTCCCAAGGTGCCGCGAGCTTGTGTTGTCTGGCTGATCGCTATATCAGGCAGAGCACAAGGTCACCTTCATGGAAAGAACGCGGCCTGACCCTCTTGTTGTGGTAGTGGCGCAAGCTATGCTGATAGATGGCAAACTGGCTACACGCTAGCAGTCGGGCCTCTTCCGGCAGGTCGACGCTGTCTTCTCGCTCCTCTTTTGCTTTCGCCTCGACCCGAGGCGAGTCGAACTCAATATCCATGGGGATGATAGCCTCGGCGCCGTACACGAGGTAGAAGGGCGTGAAGTCGGTTGATCTATTAGGCGTGGTCCGAAGGCTGCAGAGGACGGCTGGCAGCTCGTCGATCCAGCAGCCGGCCGACCACTTTAGTTGCTCGATCAGGCGGGGCTTGATGCCGGACAAGATAAAGCGGTTTGCTCGCTCTACTTGGCCGTTTGACTGCGGGTGGGCAACGGACGCTAAGTCCAGTCGGATGCCCTGATATGCGCAGAAACGGGCCAAGGCACCTTTGGTGGAGTTGGTGCCGTTGTCGGTGATGATGCTATGGGGAGCGCCATATTGGACGGTGATGTTGGCGATGAATGTAATAGTAGTCGAACCATTCAGCTTCTTGATTGGCTTCACTTCTATCCACTTGGTGAATTTGTCCATGGCGACCAGCAGATGGGTCATGCCGCCGCGTGCTGTCTTGAAAGGACCCACCATATCCAAACCCCACACGACAAATGGCCAGGTGATGGGGATGGTCTTGAGGGCAGAGGCCGGCAGGTGTTGCTTGGTGCTGAACTTCTGGCACCCTTTGCACTTCTTGACCAACTCTTTGGCATCGTCCAAAGCAGTCGGCCAGAAGAAACCATGGTGGAAAGCTTTGGCTACGAGGGACTTGGAGGCGGCATGGTGGCCACATTCGCCTTGATGGATGTCTCTCAGGATTTCCATGCACTTCTCCGGTTCCACGCAGCGCTGATAGACGTTGGTCACGCTCCGCCTGGCGAGCTCTTGGTTGACGATGATGTAGGCGCCTGCTTTGCTTTGGATCTGTCGGGCTAGCACTTGGTCGGCTGGTAGCACGCGGCTGACAAGATAGTCGCGGATGGGCTGCACCCGAGATGGGACAGCCACCATTGTGAATATAGCGACTGGTACGAGGGGGGTCAGGTTGGGAGGGGGCGGGCTTGGGCCGGCCGCTCCTGATGGTGCAGATGAAGTCCCTGGGCGGACTGCAGCAGCCTTCGGACCGCCTGCTGGGGTTCGTGGGCCGAGTGCTGGTGCTGCGGCTCCCGGGCCGCCTGGTGAAGTCCCCGCGCCGACTGCTGATGTCCCCGTGCCAACTGCTGAAGTCCCCAAGCCGGATCAGACTGCCCCGGGGGCAGCCGACACGAAGATGGAGTCGAACTCTAGCGAGGGCTTGATAGACGGCTTGCGGAGGCACTCGAGGGAGACGCTAGCTAGTATGGCTTGCCGGGTGGAGCTAATGCGGGCGAGGGCGTCCACTGCGTTGTTGTCGGCTCGTGGCACGTGGATGAACTCGCACCCGTCGAAATGCCCGCTCATCTGCTGGACGAGGAAGCGGAAGCTTGCCATGTTGGCATCCTTGGCGTCCCAGTCGTCGGACGACTGCTGGACCACCAAGTCCGAGTCGCCATAGCAGAGAATGCGGCGGATGCCGATTTCTTTGGCCAGTCGAAGCCCAAAGATGAGCGCCTCATACTCGGCTACGTTGTTGGAGGTGATAAAGTGGATCTGCAATGTGTACTTTAGCTTGTCGCCTTTGGGAGAGGTGACGACGATGCCGGCTCCCAAGCCGGTGCGCGTCTTTGAGCCGTCAAAGTGCATCCGCCAATGCATAGAACCGGTGTTGGCGGCAAGTACTGGGATTCGGCGCAGTCGACAAGGAAGTCGGCCAGCGTGGGACTTGATGGTGGTGCGGGGCTGGTAGAGGATGGTGTAGGGAGCCAGCTCAACGGCCCACTTGGCCACCCGGCCCGAGGCATCTCTGTTGCCCATGATCTCGGCGAGGGGAGCGATGCAGACAACCGTGATGGAGTGCTCTTGGAAATATTGCTTTAGCTTCTTGGCAGCAAAGTACATGCCGTAGCACATCTTCTGGTAATGGGAGTAGTTCAGCTTGGAGGCGGACAAGACCTCGCTCAGGTAGTACACCAGCCTCTGGGCTGACTGGACCTTGCCATCTTCTGGAGGCTCGACGATGATCACCTTGCTGATGACTCAGTCGGTGATGGCGATGTAGAGGAGCATGGGCTCTTTGGTAGCCGGAACCGCTAGGATAGGTGGTGTTGACATCATACACTTGAGCTGGAGGAAGGCGGCATCCGCCTGGTCGTTCCACTTGAAGCAACTGGGTTTCTTCATGAGCTGGTACAGAGGGAGTTCCTTCTTGCCCAACCGACTGATGAAGCGGTTGAGGGATGCCAGGCACCCGGTGAACTTTTGGACGTCACGCAGCTTGGTGGGTTTCTCCATCCGCTCGATGGCCTTGATCTTCACACGGTTGCACTCGATGCCGCATTCTGAGACAAGGAAGCCAAGGAGCTGGCCGGCTGGTACATAGAAGACACACTTCTCTGGGTTGAGCTTGATGTTGAAACGACGCAGGTTCTCAAAGGTCTCCTTAAGGTCTTCCATCAGGGTGCCACGCTTCTTCGTCTTCACACAATGTCGTCCACGTAGACATGGGCATTGCATCCTAGTTCCTTCAATAAGCACTTCTGCACATAGCATTGGAAACTGGCGCCGGCATTTCTCAGGCCAAATGTCATGGTGATGTAGCAGAAAGCGCCAAATGGTGTGATGAAGGCGATCTTCAGGCGATCAGCCGGATCCAGCTTGATCTGGTGGTATCCGGAATAGGCATCAAGGAAAGACAACAGCTCGCATCCGGCTGTGGAGTCAATCACTTGGTCTATTCGTGGCAGAGCAAACGAATCTTTGGGGCAGGCTTTGTTGAGACCGGTGTAATCAATTCACATGCGCCACTTGTTGTTCTTCTTCAACACGAGGACCGGGTTGGCAAGCCAATCCGGGTGGAACACTTCCATGATAAATCCGTCTGCTAGAAGCTGGGCGATCTCTTCTCCAACAATCCTTCTCTTCTATTCTGACAGGCGGCAGAGGGGTTTCTTGAACGGCTTGGCATTCGGCCTCACATGTAGTTTGTGCTCGGCGACATCCGTCGGGACACCCGGCATGTCTTTGGGGGACCATGCAAAGATGTCTTGATTCTCACAGAGGAAATCGACGAGATCGCCTTCCTATATGTTGTCAAGGTTGGTACCTACGACAGCAAACCTCTCCGGGTGCTATGGGTCCAGGGGGATCCACTTGGTCTCTTTGGCCGGCTGGAAGGAGGCCCCTGCTTCCGCCTCCTTGGGATCAGTCGGCACGGCCGGCTTCTCGCTGGCCATGGCTACTATCCGATCAAGGAGCCGCTTTTCTTGAGCGATGATGAGGGACTTGGCCAGCCGGCTACTGGCGGCAGCACAATCTTGCGACTTCTAGTAGTCACCGGCAACGGTGATGATGCCCTTAGTGCCTGGCATCTTGGCCTTTAGGTATTCATAGTGTGGGATCATCATGAACTTGGCCAGCGCAGGGCGGTCCAACAGCGCGTGGTAGGGGCTGTCTAGGTCGACCACTTCAAACCAGATTGGTTCGCGGCGGAAGTGATCCCTGTCGCCAAAGAGGACATCAATCTTGATCGTGCTGTTTGGGGAGCAGGAAAGGCCAGGAACTATGACGTGGAAGACAGTCCGGCTTGGCTGAAGCTGCTTGGCCTTGATGCCCAACCGCTCCATGGTCTGGCGGTACAGGATGTTGATGCTATTGCCGCCATCTATCAGAACTCGGCCGAAACGGCAGGTCGGCCTCTCCGTTGCAAAGGTCGCTTCTAGCACAAAGGCGTATGAACCCGGATTGGGCATCACAGCCGGGTGGTTAGCTTGGCTCCATGTGATGGACCTCTCGAACCATTGCATGCGGGTGGGGATCTCTCAGCTGACAGCGTTGACCTCTCGGTGCTGCTACCATTTGTTGTGCTTGTCGTTGGTTTCACTGGTGAAGATGATGTAGGTGGCGTGTTCGTCAGGGAACTTGTCTTGTATGGCGCCGACAGGTCGGGCTGCCGGCTGCTGAGCAGCCGGGGCTGGAGGGCCGGCTGGTGGGGGAGGCGGGAGGGCCTCGCCCTTGGAGATCCAAGCGAGCCAGTTGCACTTCCGGGTGGTGTGGTTGGATGGCTTTGCGCCACTATGGAACTTGCACGGGGCATCGAGGGCCTGCTCGAAGGAGAGGGCGGCAACCATGCTCCCTTGCCGTTTCGCTAACGCTTGGGGGCAGGCTGTCCAGCCGGCTGCTAATCTTTGACTGCTGCTACCTGCCGGCTATTGGAACCGACTGTTGGGCCTTGCACTTGTTGTCATTCTGCTGGCGCCGGTTGGTGTCACCAGCCGACATTTGGGGAGCCAGAGGGAGCACCTTCCCAGACGCGTCCACTCGGAGTTCTGACTTCATGGAGGAGTCGGCCGTGGCATACTTGTCCGCAATGATCAGCAGCTCGTCTAGGGTGGCCGTCTCGTCGCAGAGAAGCTTGTGCTTGAGCAGGGTGCCCTCTCTGCACCCGGTGGTGAAGTACTCTATGGCCTGCACCTCGTGCACCCCTTCGCAGGAGTTGCGTAGCTCGCCCCAACGCGTTAAGTAGTCACGGGTGGACTCAGTCGAGCCTTGGACGCACATGGAGAGTCGACGAGGCTTGGGCGGCCGCTTGTAGGTGCTGGTGAAGTTGCAGACGAAGACTTCGGTGAAATCCAGCCAGCTGTTGACGTTGTATGGCTTGAGGCTGTTCAGCCATGTCCGGGCCGTGCACTGGAGCATGAGCGGAACATACTTCACAGCAACACGCTTGTTGCCGTTTTCTATGTTGACGGTTGTGGAGTAGTCAACTAGCCAATCCTCCGGCTTCACGGATCCGTTGTACTTGGGAGTGTCTCGTGGAAGCGAGAACCCTTTGGGAAAGGGCTCGTCACGCATGCGGGGGCCAAAACATGGAGGGCCAACTCCATCTTCTTCTTCTACCGCCAGGGATCGAGTGAGTCGGTCGATCTGGTAGTGGGCATCATTCTCTCCGACTCCTTCACGGTGGCCCAGCCGGCCTCTGAGATTCGGATGCTCGATGGGCGGCGGGGAACCGCGCCTCTCCTGGCATGGAGGAGGCAGATGGTTGTTGCGCTGTTCTACTGCTCTCGGGCGGCCGTCTTGGTCGCGCTCGATCGTGATGTGCGTGCGCCGACTACGGCTAGCAGCCGGCTCCAGGTTCCTCCGACCATGAGTGCCGACTGTTGGGGACCGAGAGGTCGCGCCATGCTCACGGTGAGGGGGACGGTTCTCATCTTGCATGCGAGGTTCCACCATGCGGTGGCCGGCTTCCTGCTGCGCGGCGGCCGCGTCGAGGAGCTACTGAAGGCGCTCTATCATGCAGCGCTTCTCTTTGTCCTCTGGGTGGTCCAGCTTGTCTGTCGCCACCTGGGCGGGGCGCAGGTTCTCCATGGGGGTGGCGTAGACCGGGCGGTCGGCTCCCAACATGCCGGCGATGGTTGCGCCGTGTTGTCACACTACGCCCAGCCGGCTGGGCTCTCCAGCAACCGGAGTGCTGCCTATAGCGCGGTCGATCTCGTGCTGGTAGGCATCAGTGAGGCGCCTCATGGCGGCCAACTGGTTGGCGCTGTTGAGGAATGAGACGCGGTATTCCTCCAGCGTCACGCCAACCGCGCCTTCCTTGACCAGAGCGGTGAAGGCTCGTAGGGCCGCCTACAGCGGATCCCGACCTGCTCTGACAGAGGCTCCATCCTGGCTACTGACCAGCACCTCTGTGACTGTGCTGGCGCTGGTGATGCTATCCGCAGAAGGGAGCGGGTCGTCCACGATCTCCACATGGTTGGGGTAGACGTCAGCGTCTTCCGGGTCAGAGTCGATGAGCATCTCGATAGGCAGGTCGGTGGAGCCGACGGACTCCAAGTCAGAGGCGAGCTCGTTGGCGATGTGGATCTTGCCGAGGAGGTCGACAAGGCAGCTCTTGGAGCTGGCCGATTCCGCGTCGGGTGCGGGCTCATCGGTGAGGTGGAATCCGCCGAGGAGATCGGCGAGGGAGCTCGGCGCAAGCGCCATCTGGCACGCCAGGCTGGCTACGCTCACTGGGGAGGAAACGGGTTCTCATCTAGAGCGTGTCTCCGGCCAATGGTGCGCTTAGCCCCACGGTGGGCGCCAAATGTTGTGGTATTTCTTGGACATATGCCAAGGGATGGCTTGTCATGTGTGGGGACAGGAGTGTGTTGCCGGGCTCTAGAAGCGGGAGTAGGCAAGACCTCAAATGACACCGGGTCTTACCTAGGTTTGGGGCTCTCCGTGGAGATAACACCCCTAATCCGGCTCTGCGGGGTCTCCGCATGACTATGATCAAATAGAGTTACTACAAGGGTGCTCCTTGAGCTGTATCGACAAGAGGAAGAAGGAGGCAAGGCTAGCTCTAACTCTTCCCTAGCTATGTGGGTGTATGGTGGCTAGAAGGCTGAACCCTTTACATGGGTGAGCTTGGGGGGTTATATAGGCCTACCCCCCAGGGGTACAATGGTAATCCAACTGGTTGTAGGACCCGACCGTCAGTGTCTCTGGGCTCCGGCTTCTCTGCCGACAGCTAGGGCCCGCCACCTGGTGGGTCCCGCCGGCTACCATGAACTCGACCGAGAGGTAGGGCCTGCCACCTATGGGCTAGGAGGACTATGCCGCACTGTAGCCTCGCCTCTGATAACGGTAGCTTGGTCAGGGGCGTATGGCTACAGTACCGCCGCCTGGCGGACGATTATTGTAGCCACACCCCATCACTTCTGGTTAATGGCGCACAGACTCCAAGGGGAGGGACGGCCGCCTGCTAGGAGTCGGCCTCCCCTTGTGGCTGCCTACTCTGGCCTGGCCGCCTTCTGGCGATACACGGACAGGTGGGGCCTGCCGTCTACGGGCCATACAGACTGCCCGTCGTGGGAGCATGGCCCTATCTGACGTAGGCGACATCATGGGCCACGTGGCTACAGTACCGTGTTAGGCGACGGGTGTCCGCTTGATACATCCGTACTGTGGCCATGTTCCGCCCGGTATTTGGGGGTGGCGGGTCGCACTGTGGCCACGCCTTGTCTTGTCGTAGCAGGTGGGCGCAAACTTCAAGGGGACGAAAGGCCGCCTGGTAGGAGTCGCCCCATGCCCTTACCGCCTTCAAGAGTGCGCCGCCTTCTTGGAGTCCGCCTCCTTCTTGGGGTCCGCCTCCTTCTAGGAGGCGGCCCTTTGGCACCAGTCGGCCTCATGGGCCGGCCTTGCGACCAGTCGTGCTGAGGGGCTTGGCCAGCCCCGATGTCTTAAAAACTGTTGAAGTGTGGATGAGGCTACCCAGGGTCTATCCCCCTGTCAATGTGTGTTGTTATTCTTCTTTGACTTAGCACATCTGCTCAATTTGAGATAAATTTTCATGTGACTACCAATGTCATAAACCAGAATTCTTTTTCTGAGGATGTTTATGTATGAACGGTTTATCATATTTGTTAATATAGTCTAACCAACATGTTATCCATGTCTAAAACCCATCTTAAATTTCATTTCTTATTCATAGATAATGATTTGGTGCATGACATTGTACTGAACCAATATTATTGCTATTTTTTATTTTTGCAATGCTCTTATGACTATATTACGGGATTGGATATGTTTGTACCCGGCAGCGATGCTGCTGGGTGCGGCAAGCCACACTTCCTACCAGGTGCTAAATGATTTCAACAGGGTGACCAACCACAACCATGGCTTCCGCTGACCGTTGATACGTCTCCAACGTATCTATAATTTTTTATTGTTCCATGCTATTATATTATCTGTTTTGGATGTTTTATATGCATTAACATGCTATTTTATATTATTTTTAGGACTAACCTATTAACCTAGAGCCCTAGTGCTAGTTCCTGTTTTTTCCTTGTTTTTGAGTTTCGTAGAAAAGGAATACCAAACGGAGTCCAAACGGAATGAAACGTTCATGATGATTTTTCTTGGACCAGAAGACAACCAGAAGACTTGGAGATGAAGTCGGAGGAGCCACGAGATGGGCACAAGGACAGAGGGCGCGCCCAGGGGGGTAGGGCGCGCCCCCCACCCTTGTGGGCCCCTTGTGCACCTCCTGACCTAATTCTTTTGCCTATATATATTCTCATATATCCCCAAACCAACAAGGGCATCCAGGAAAACACTTTTCCGCCACCACAACCTTCTGTACCCATGAGATCCCATCTAGGGGCCTTTTCCAGCGTTCCGCCGGAGGGAGATTCGACCATGGAGGGCTTCTACATCAACTCTATTGCCCTTCCAATGAAGCGTGAGTAGTTTACCACGGACTTACGTGAAGGAAATATGCCCCCGCGCTACTATTACGTCTGTTACTAGTAGCATGGGTGCCACCCGCACTACTAGTATTAATTTCAAAAACAAAAAAATTTCTCGATCCCGTGCGTGCTGTCAATGGCAGCAATGGTTCTATCCAGCAACGACAGGGGTCGCTGGAGCTGCGGAAGGGCAGCGGCAGACCAGATCCAGTGATGGGTGCTGCAGAGGGCCCGGATCCATGGACGAGCAAGGCGGCGGCATGGGGCTCCTCTTGCAGCCAAGGCAGCGAGCTCCTGGTCGTCCATGGCGACGACCTGCATGGGAAAGGACATGGGAGGGTGAGTCAAACCAGAGGGAGAGAGAGAGAAAAAGAAGAACTAGGAAGAGAGGAAGGAGATGGAGGTAGCAGCGGGATTGGTCGTTTGTGGTGAGGTGCTCCGGCGTGGTGGCATGGAGATGCGTGGAAGATCGGCGAGCTCTGGGGCGCCGGCGGTGCGAGGCGGCAGCCTCTTTTGGCGCCATGGAGGAGGAGGCGCGCATGTGTAGGAGGTCCATGTGAGAGCCTATGGAGAGAGAGGGGGGAGAGTGACGGGTGAGAGGAAGGATTTGGGGGAGGAGATGGGGATTTCAGGGCTCTTCAAAAACCATGTAGTTAGTAGCAGCGCGGGTTTATAGCCCTCGCTCCTACTATCAACTTAGTAGTAGCGCAGGTTTATTGTTAGGACCCCGATTCTATGCCACACCGATCTAGCATGTAACACCTCATATCACTTTGTGGCCTCACGCACGGTATTCCCACGGGTGTCGCCTTACCATGCCCGGGACCGTTTGCGCCTTTTGGCACACGTATATGATAGTGTCGCTAGCATCCATATGACAAAGAACCCGGTCTGACATGGCTAGTCGTGAACCCAAAGTGGCACTAACTTACAGGGACATGCATACATGGCCCAGCAACGAACGTGTCGGTCATCAGCGAGTGAATCCGGGCTGTAGCAACTGGGCTAGCAGGACTCCGGTAGACACCACGTGACATTTCCCTGAAGGGACAGACACAGGAACGAAGGACACATGCCGGCCAGCCTAAGTGTTTCGGAGCAGTAGCAAGCTACCAGGGCTCAGTGGAAGCACTAGGAGACATTTCCCGGTAAGAGAAGCTACTAAGGATAAACAACTAGATAGTCAGATCCCACACATAGCAATACACATTACATGTACGCATAACATGCAATATGTGTTGTACAACATGGCATCACAGCATAACTCAACAACTCATATAGATAAGGCTCAAAGAGCCATCATAGCATTTATTACAAACAGGGGTCACATGACCCAACAGTCAGAGCAAACAAGCAACAAGCAGAAGCATTACATGTCTGAGTACATACATCTACAAATGAAAAAGGCTGAAGAGCCTGACTATCTACAACATTTGATCAAGATCGTAGCTGAGGTACAAGCTACTAATCGAAGCCCACGTAACTAGTAAGACCGAAGTCTCCGCTGCAAAAACATAAATAAAGCAACATGAGTACAAAGGTATTCAGCAGGACTTACATCAGATCCTATCATACATGCATTTGTGTCAAGAAGGTAATGTGGGGTTTAGTTGCAGCAAGCCAGCTTTGACTCAGTGGCTATCATGTTCTACGACTACGAGAAACTCCTTTGAGGTGAGATGGCGCACACGAGTCCACTAATCACCACACAATACACTACTATGGATTCATCCCCGTCTCCCTACGAGAAGGCCATCCATAGCACTCACACTTGTCTTGAGCATTTTATAGTATCCACTTCAAGTTGTCTATGTACCATGTAAGCATCCAAGAAGTCCATAACCGCGAACCCGGCTATTCGAATAGATCATGTTAACCCTGTAGGGGTGTACTTCTTCACACACGCTCTCACCACTTACCGCCATGTACACGTCATGTATCTCGTCAACCTTCAAGCGGAAGCCTGGCGAGGGTGTCAGCCATGACCTGACTAACCACACAAGACTCTAATCCAAGTTTATCGCCTATTCGGGTTCCATCCGCAAGGAGATCTGGCCGGCGTGTCGCTCACGGCCCCAAACGATGTGAGCAGGGTTCCCAAGCCCACCATCTGGGTGCCACTTGGTACACCGTGCCACCTGTGCCTAGTCTGTCCCAAGCCCACCCTGCCGGGTGCCACTCGGTAGAAAATATCACTACCTACAAACACCAGAAAGTAGTTGCGACTCCTAGATAGAGATCAAGTTGGTTAATAAGTCGAGAGGGCTTGGAGCGCCCGGAGCCCAATGTGTGGTAGTATCGAGTCATTGGACAACATACATAGAACTTAGTGCTTAAGGATGGTTCCAGTGAGACAACCCACCATGTACTCGTACATGGCCTCTCACCGCTACCTTTACCAAATCGTGTTCACACACTTAACTCTCAGCATCAGAACATATCATAACACTCCAATTCATTCCCAATGAATCGGACCTGACACAACTCTAAGCAATAGTAGGCATGGCATGGTAGGAACACAACATGGCTCAATCAACTCCTACACATGCTAGTGGGTTTCAGCTATTTACCGTGGCAATGACAGGTCATGCAGAGGAATGGGTTCAACTACCGCAGCACAAAGTAGCAATTGAATCGTTGTTCTCCTAATGCAAAAACAGAGAGCAGGAGCAAGAGAGTAGGATTGTATCGGAATGAAGAAGGGGGTTTGCTTGCCTGATAGATCAATAGGGGGGCACTGCTCCTCAGACAGGTACTCTAGAGCACTCTCCGAAGCAGGACCTATCAAGAAGGAACGGTGTCGACAATCAAACACAAGCATATTGAACAATATGATGCATGATCATGGCATGTAGATGTGATGTTGTTTGAGCTAATGCAACCAGCTGTTATTTGGATGGAGTCCTTTTGAACCAAAGATTCAAATGCATCTCCAAAATAAGCCCTTTATAAATGCCATTTTAGTGTTTCACTTATACAGCACGTATAAGTTGGTTTGTCATGCATGAAACTAGTACAGATGGACATATTGCATTTTTTTTATAATTTTTCATATATAAATTATTTCGATCTGAGTTACGGAATTTCTATGAATTTTTGAAGTTTATAACAATTTCTGGATTTTCCTGATTTGTTTTAATACCAGAAAAGAATAATTGCACCAGCATGACGACAGCACGATGTCAGCAGGTCAACCGGTGCCGACCAGGGTTAAACCTGACGTGTGGGGTCCACACGTAAGTGACACGGGGTTAAACAGGGGTTAGTTTAAACCTAATTAAAAGATTAGGGGCGCCGGGGCCCACTGTTAGTGTCAGGGGGTTAGGTTAGGTGGTGATTAGCTTAAGCTAATCACCTAATGAGCCGGACCCACCTACCAGGCCGGCGAGGTTAAAGGGGTCAAACCCGCCGGCGTTTAGCCGCCGGCGAGGCCGAACGTGGTGGAGGGCTCGGGATCCACCCTCCGGCGACCATTCGGGCGACAGAGACCATCTATGAGGAGCCCAGGCTCGCGCGCATCCAGTGGGACAACGAAAGACCGTGGAGGTGCTGGAGCTCGCCGGAGCAGAGCTCGCGGCGGCGGCCGGAGCACGGCTTCGAGCGGGAGCGGGCTGTAGGGCACGAGGAGGCCACCTGAGGGGCTCTGCGGCACCCTCGTGGCACCAGGAGCACGGTGACATGCTCGGTTGCGGGCTGCGGTGGCAAGGCCGACGACTGCGACATGGACGGCGGCAAAGAGCTACGGCCATGGCGGGGAAGGGGGCTATGACATGAGAACGGAGGAGTGGGGAGAGGGGGACGGAGCAGAAGCTCACAGCGGACTCAACGGGCTTGTCGGCGAGCTCGGGGACGCGCTGAAGACGGCGGGGCGGCGAAGACAATCTCCGTTGACTGGAGATGAAGACGGCGTCGATGGTGGCGCTCCAGGGCCTCCCGAGGCGCGTGGCTTGACAGAGAGGTGATGGACGACGTGGTGGAGCTTCTGGGCACGGCGGAGGGGCGAGGGGACGGCGGTAGCTACGGCAACGACGAGCGGTGGCGACGGGCGCGTTCAGGTGGTCGGGAGAGAGAGAACCAGGGGAGGAGGGAGAGCGAGAGAGAGTGGGAGAGACGCAGGGTGGCGCGTGGCGTCGTCCGGGGCATCCAGAGCGACGAGGGGGAGGACAGGCAGGCAGGGAGGAGGTGGTGGCGCGGCTGCGGCATGCCGGCCACGCAGCTGCTCCTCCTACTGGTAGGAGCTTGAAGAAGCTCCTGGCAGTTGGGCTGGGCCGCCTGCTGGGCTGCTGGGCCGGGCCAAGCTGCACAGTAACGGGCTGCACAGGGAGGAGCGCGAGGTAAGTTTCTCCCTGATTTGTTTTTCTTTTCTATTTTCTGACATTTGTTTTGATTTAATAAAAATACTAAATCATTTTATTTCCTTATGCCAATTTTTGTAGGAACTAGTGGTATTATTCCAGAGCTCCTCAACAAATGGCATAATTTCTGGACAATATTGTATATAACAATATTTATCCAAAGCAAATATTTATTGCATTAATTCCAAATGCCCAAAATAAATACTTATGAGCTCCTAAAAATACTGGTTTAATTTTTATCTCTGTCCAATATTTTCAGAGAGCAACATGAATATTTTCTTGGACCTTTTTGGAGCAATTTTTATCTGGGTCATTTCCAGAAATGATTCTCAGGGTTTCACAAATCCCCATTTCAAATTTAAATGAAATTTAAACATGATGCACACATGACTAGCTATTCTAGGTCATACCAGAACTAGGGGTGTGACATTTATACCCCTCGCTACTAGTATGGCATGTCCCGGGGGGCATGGTAGAGACCGCTTAGTAGTAGCGAGGGGTAAAAACCCTCGCTACTACTATCAACTTAGTAGTAGTAAGGGGTAAAAACCCATGCTACTAGTAAGTAGCAGTAGCAAGGGGTATAAATCCGCGCTACTAGTTAGCGTCTACCTATAAGCTTTTCCATATTAGTGTTAGTAAATAAGATGGCCCCTAAACCCGAAGCTTTAAATAATGATGAAGATCTTAAAGTAATTTATGTGACTACTATTGAATCTTTGTTTTCTAATATAAATCTTGATAAAGATGGGACTCGAGATGAGTCAACTTTAGTTAAAAGGCGTCCCAATGATTCGGAGTTTTTAGATCTTGATGTAAAAATTAAAAAAAGTGGGATTGGAGAGGTCAACTTTAAGTAGTAATGAACCCACTCTTTTGGATTTCAAGAAATTTAATCATGATAATTGTTCTTTATTAGATTGTATTTCCTTGTTGCAATCCATGTTGAATTCTCATCATGCTTATAATCAAAACAAAGTTTTTACTAAACATATTGTTGATGCTATGATGCAATCTTTTGAAGAAAAGCTTGAATTGGAAGTTTCTATCCCTAGAAAACTTTATGATGAGTGGGAACCTACTATTAAGATTAAGATTAAATATTATGAGTGATATGCTTTATGTGATTTGGGTGCTAGCGTTTCCACAATCCAAAAACTTTATGTGATGTGTTAGGTTTCCGTGAATTTGATGATTGTTCTTTAAATTTGCATCTTGCAGATTCTACTATTAAGAAACCTAAGGGAAGGATTAATGATGTTCTTATTGTTGCAAATAGGAATTATGTGCCCGTAGGTTTCATTGTTCTTGACATAGATTGCAATCCTACATGTACTATTATTCTTGGTAGACCTTTCCTTAGAATGTTTGGTGCAATTATTGATATGAAAGAAGGAAACATTAGATTTCAATTTCCATTAAGAAGGGCATGGAAAACTTTCCTAGAAAGAAAATTAAATTGCCATATGAATCTATTATGAGAGCTACTTATGGATTGCATACCAAAGATGATTATACCTAGATCTATTCATGTTTTTATACCTAGCTAAGGGCGTTAAACAATAGCGCTTGTTGGGAGGCAACCCAATTTTATTTTTGTTCTTTGCTTTTCGTTCCTGTTTTGCTTTGAATAATTCATCTAGCCTCTGGTTAGATGTGGTTTTGTGTTTTAGTTAGTGTTTGTGCCAAGTAAGAACTTTGTGATAGCTTACGGTGATAGTTGTTTTGATCTTGCTGAGAAACAGAAACTTTTACGCCCAGGAAAATAATTTTCATAATTCACAAAAGCGCATTTTTTATCTGATTCTTTGCTATGGATTGGTACACAATTTTCCCAGGTTTTCCTAATTTTTCAGAATTTTTGGAATTACAGAAGTATTCGAGAGTTACAGATTTCTACATATTGTTCTGTTTTTGACAGATTCTGTTTTCTTTGTGTTGTTTGCTTATTTTGATGAATCTATGGGTAGTATCGGGGGGTATGAACCATGGAAAAGTTGGAATACAGTAGATATTACACCAATATAAATGAAGAAAGAGTTCACAACAGTACCATAAAGTGGTGATTTATTTTCTTATACTAACAGAGCTTATGAGATTTTCTGTTGAGTTTTGTGTTGTGAAGTTTTCAAGTTTTGGGTAAGGATTTGATGGACTATGGAATAAGGAGTGGCAAGAGCCTAAGCTTGGGAATGCCCAAGGTACCCCCAAGGTAATATTCAGGGACAACCAAGAGCCTAAGCTTGGGGATGCCCCGGAAGGCATCCCCTCTTTCGTCTTCGTATATCGGTAACTTTACTTGAGGCTATATTGTTATTCACCACATGATATGTGTTTTGCTTGGAGTGTCTTGTATGATTTGAGTCTTTGCTTTATAGTTTGCCACAATCATCCTTGCTATACACACCTTTTGATAGGGAAATGCATGAATCGTGATTTATTAGAATACTCTATGTGCTTCACTTATATCTTTTGAGCTAGGCAATTTTGCTCTAGTGCTTCACTTATATCTTTTTAGAGCACGGCGGTGGTTTTATTTTATAGAAATTGATGAACTCTCGTGCTTCACTTATATTATTTTGAGAGTCTCTAAACAACATGGTGATTTGCTTTGGTTATAAATTTAGTCCTAATATAATAGGCATCCAAGAGGGATATAATAAAAACTTTCATATAAAGTGCATTGAATACTATGAGAAGTTTGATTCTTTATGATTGTTTTGAGATACGAAGATGGGTGATATTAGAGTCATGCTAGTGAGTAATTGTGAATCTGAGAAATACTTGTGTTAAAGTTTGTGATTCTAGTAGCATGCACGTATGGTGAACCGTTATGTGATGAAGTCGGAGCATGGTTTATTTTTTGATTGTCTTCCTTATGAGTGGTAGTCGGGGACGAGTGATGGTCTTTTCCCACTGATATATCCCCCTAGGAGCATGCGCGTAGTACTTTGTTTTGATAACTAATTGATTTTTGCAATAAGTATGTGAGTTCTTTATGACTAATGTTGAGTCCATGGATTATACACACTCTCACCCTTCCACCATTGCTAGCCTCTCTTGTGCCACACAACTTTCACTGGTATCATACACCCACCATACACCTTCCTCAAAATAGCCACCATACCTACCTATTATGGCATTTTCATAGCCATTCCGAGATATATTGCCATGCAACTTTCCACCGTTCTGTTTATTATGACACACTTCATCATTGTCATATTGCTTAGCATGATCATGTAGTTGACATCGTATTTGTGGCAAAGCCACCTTTCATAATTCTTTCATACATGTCAATCTTGATTCACTGCACATCCCGGTACACCGCCGGAGGCATTCATATAGAGTCATATTTTGTTCTAATTGTCAATTTGTAAGTAAATAAAAGTGTGATGCTCTTCATTATTAGAGCATTGTACAAGTGGGCAAAGGATGATGAAGACTATGATTACCCCACAAGTCGGGATGAGACTCCAGACAAAAAACAAAAAAAGAAAAGGAAAAAAAGGAGGCCAAAAAAATGAGAAAGGCCCAAATAAAAAAATGAGAGAAAAAGAGAGAAGGGGCAATGTTACTATCATTTTTCCACACTTGTGCTTCAAAGTAGCACCATGATATTCATGATAGAGAGTCTCCTATGATATCACTTTCATATACTAGTGGGAATTTTCATTATAGAACTTGACTTGTATATTCCAATGATGGGCTTCCTCAAATTACCCTAGGTCTTTGTGAGCAAGTGAGTTGGATGCACACCCACTTAGTTTTCTTTTGAGCTTTCATAAACTTATAGCTCTAGTACATCCGTTGCATGGCAATCCCTACTCACTCACATTGATATCTATTGATGGGCATCACCATAGCCCGTTGATACGCCTAGTTGATGTGTGAGACTATCTCCCTCTTTTTGTCTTCCCCACAACCACCATATTCTATTCCACTCATAGTGCTATGTCCATGGCTCACGCTCATGTATTGCGTGAAAGTTGAAAAAGTTTGAGAACATCAAAAGTACGAAACAATTGCTTGGCTTGCGGGGTTGTGCATGATTTAAATATTTTATGTGATGAAGATGGAGCATAGCCAGACTATATGATTTTGTAGGGATAGCTTTCTGATACGTCTCCAACGTATATATAATTTTTTATTGTTCCATGCTATTATATTATCTTTTTTGGATGTTTAATGGGCTTTAATATACTATATTATATTATTTTTGGGACTAACCTATTAACCGAGGGCCCAGTGCCAGTTTCTGTTTTTTTGCCTATTTTAGAGTTTTGCAGAAAAGAAATACCAAACGGAGTCCAAATGGAATGAAACCTTCACGATGATCTTTCTTGGACCGAAAGCAAACCAGAAGACTTGGAGATGAAGTTAGAGATGCAACAAGGAAGCCACGAGGCAGGAGGGCGCGCCCAGGGGGTAGGCGTGCCCCCACCCTCATGCGCCCCTCGTAGCTCCCCTGACCTAGTTCCTTCGCCTATATATATACCCTTATACCCTAAAAACATCAGGGAGAGCCACGAAAACACTTTTCCACTACCGCAACCTTCTATACCCATGAGATCCCATCTTGGGGCCTTTTCCGGTGATCTGCCGGAGGGGGATTCGATCATGGATGGCTTCTACATCAACACCATTACCTCTCCGATGAAGCGTGAGTAGTTTACCACAGACCTTCGGGTCCATAGTTATTAGCTAGATGGCTTCTTCTCTCTCTTTGGTTCTCAATACCATGTTCTCCTCGATGTTCTTGGAGATCTATTCGATGTAATACTCTTTTGCGGTGTATTGAGATCCGATGAATTGTGGATTTATGATCAAGATTATCTATGAATATTTTTTGGTTCTTCTCTGAATTCTTATATGCATAATTTGATATCTTTGCAAGTCTCTTTGAATTATCGGTTTAGTTTGGCCTACTAGATTGACCTTTCTTGTAATGGGAGAAGTGCTTAGCTTTGGGTTCAATCTTGCGGTGTCCTTTCCCAGTGACAGTAGGGGAAGCAAGGCACGTATTGTATTGTTGTCATCGAGGATAACAAGATGGGGTTTTCATCCTATTGCTTGAGTTAATTCCTCTACATCATGTCATCTTGCTTAAAGCATTACTCCATTCTTATGAAATTAATACTCTAGATGCATGCTGGATAGTGGTCGATGTGTGGAGCAATAGTAGTAGATGCAGCCAGGAGTCGGTCTACTCGATACAGACGTGATGCCTATGTTCATGATCATGGCCTTAGATATTGTCATAACTTTGCGCTTTTATATCAATTGCTCGGCAGTAATTTGTTCACCCACCTTATTATTTTCTATCTTGAGAGAAGCCTCTAGTGAAACCTATGGCCCCCGGGTCTATTTTCCATCATACAAGTTTCCGGTCTACAATCTTAGTTTCCGATCTACTATTCTCGCAATCTTTTACTTTCCGATCTATAAACCAAAAATACCAAAAATATTTACTTGATGGTTTATCTATCTCTATCAGATCTTAATTTTGCAAGTAACCGTGAAGGGATTGACGAGCCCTTTATCGTGTTGGGTACAAGTTTGTTTGATTGTTTGTGCAGGTATTAGGTGATTTGTGTGTTGTCTCCTATTGGATTGATACTTTGTTTCTCAAACTGAGGGAAATACTTATCTCTACTTTGCTGCATCACCCTTTCCTCTTCAAGGGAAAAACCAACGCAAGCTCAAGAAGTAGCAGTCACGCGCATTGTCGGAACCGTGTTGATCTGTCACTCCGCATTGCGTCATGTCGCTCCCTTGCGCAGCTCCTATGCACATCCACATGTGCATCAGGGCCCACCACTGCCTCACTTCTGCGCCGCACACCATAGCTCTTGCATCTTTGTCACCCCACGCTCAGCGTCTGCCTGGAGACGACTGCCGAAACCCCGAGTTAGTCTCCCCCATGCGCAGCCACTTGCGCTATAGGCACTATTCCCGGTTGCAAGGGATTAGGAAGGCTACTACAAGTTGAGGTTTAAGCGCTCCTCGGAGCTCCTCCCATATCACGGTCGTG